>NW_025241074.1:0-3424 GCF_018294505.1 Triticum aestivum
GTCGTTCTTATCTCCGGCCGCCTCGGAACCGACCTCCATCGCCTATTTAAGGAAGCCCCGAGCGTCTCCGAGCCCTCAGGTAGCCTCACGCCGTCTCACTAGCGCCCCCATCGCCACCAATTGGAGGGGAGTAGGTCTTCTTCAACCTCTCCGGTCAGTTCGGCCACCGCCGCCTCCCGGCTCCGTTCGGCGCAACCAGAGCTTCCCCCTCTCCAATCTCTTCACCAGAAGCCTTCTCTGCCTCCCCTAAACACTTCCTCCTACTCCATTTCGATCGAGAACCACCGCCGCCCCGAAACCACTTTTCCTTGAAGCTTTCCTCCGCCGAGGAGCTCGCCGCCGATAGCTCAAGCCGTCCCCGCCGACCCAGCGACTACCAGTAGGATCGCCCTTGATCCGCGGATCCATCCCCGCCCTCCAGAGGCCGCGAGGAGCCGCCGCTCGCCTGCGTTGGTCGCCGGAGTTCCGCCTCCGCTCGGGACAGAGGGAGAAGGAGGAGGGCGGACTAGTCAAACCTGACTAGTGGGCCACCTAGGACCCACTGTCAGTGACCACGCACAGTCCACGCGGAGTAAGTGGAAGCGTATTTCCAGATTACGCTTTCGACGTGTACGTAATTAATCGAACCGTTTTTTTATGTTTTCTGTTTTATTTTTAAAATCAGATTTCAACCAGAACTTTGACTGTCTATAACTTTTTAAATACAACTCCAAATGAATTGATTCCTTTTGCTACCTCTCTCAAATATTGTCTAGTTTATTTTAAGATTTATTTTAAAAAAATTCAGAACAACTTTTGGTGCTGTTTTTATTTTGTGTGTTAATTCTTTTATATTGCTAAAATAGGATTTTTGGAAGAGAAGAGAAATGTTTCAAGTTTTGGAGTGCACCCTGCCTTTCCACACATTGAAGGCAAGCATTCTGAATCCCGGCATAATATTTTTGGTGTGATCGTTGATGCATTTATAACACCACCGCATTTTGAAGGACTTGTTATTTCATGTGATATGATCATATGCATGGGTGCATGTTATTGATTTCCATGCTTTTGGAAATGAACACACTTGTGATGATAATCACCCTCATGTGCCTTGCATGCATACCGGCAGGAACCCGGGAAAACCTCTGCCTTGGGTAGGCATGAGTTTGTTGCCGGTCTCCGTCGGGACGGTTATGTCTGGTATGGCATGGTAAGGTGATATGAGAGGTGACTCTGTTGGATGAAATATATTCGTTATACTAATCATGCAGGGAATACTTGAACCTCCTGAGTCGACCGTAGATCGAGTCTTGTTCCAGTAACCCCCATACTTGTTTCGTACTACCACTCGTCTCTACAGCAAGTAGAGTACGGTTCAGTAAGTTGTCAACCTCTTTCTAGCACACACCGTACAGAGAGGCCATGGTGGAAGATACCGGTTGTAGCTGGTAGGCAGGCCACCTGGTCCGGGGGCATGGGTGTTTCCGGTTGGGACCGAGAGGGGAGGCCACCCCTTAGAGCGCGCGATATAAATTTGATCCCATGATACGCGAGGTTGTAGCCTCCCCACTTAGAGTTTGCTTAACAGGTGTCACGGGTGGTTCCAGACACGTGTGAGTTAAGCTGGTGTGTGCAAGTTAGGTGTGTTTTCAACAAAAAGGCCGTAGACGAAATTAGCCCCGATGGACTAAAGAAATCCGTTACTCGTGGGTAAAGAGTACACCCTCTGCAGAGAATAAACCTATTCGAATAGCCGTGTCCATGGTTAAGGATTACAGTCTGGGATGGGTTAGGTGTCGGTCTTAGTGTCGGTCTTCGGAGGTGAAACGGTTAACCAGAAATGGAATTACTACTCGTGACTTGTGATAACTATGATTATTATTATTGTTGACTAACCCGTGATATTATTGTTATTACCGAGTATCTCTGGGATGGTTCTACCTCTGGGATATTCACTATGATTGTTTCTTTTAAAGCCCTTTATGTGGTGTCGCTCAGATGCCCGACTGTGGCATTTCTTTTAAAGCCCTTTATGTGGTGTCGCTCAGACGCCCGACTGTGGCATTTCTTTTAAGGCCCTTTATGTGGTGTCGCTCAGACGCCCGACTGTGGCATTTCTTTTAAAGCCCTTTATGTGGTGTCGCTCAGACGCCCAACTGTGGCATTTCTTTTAAAGCCCTTTTTCATGGTGTCGCTAAGACGCCCGACTGTGGCATTGCTTGTTATTTGTTTCATAAATTTTTATACTACCATGTTATTGCATTTTTATAAATAACTTGCTTGCACGCATCAGAGTTTCAGTTATCGTTTGTGACTGACATCATGAGCATAAAATATTTTTAGCACATCATTGTTATATTATACCTGTGTTCATAATGTTTGCGAGTACATTCAAAGTACTCATTGGCTTGTCCCTGGCTATTGTCTTGGCCAGATTTTCTTGCACGGAGAGGAGCGACGCGATGCCAGCCCCGGAACCCACTCAATGGAGATAGCAGCCTCGCGAAGATAGGAATTAACCTGGTCAGCTGTTCCCGTGGGAAATGGAGTCCCATAGACACTGATGTTTCACAACCCGCTTCCGCCATCAACCACTAGAAACCATCTGTTGTACTCACAGGCCAGAATGGTCTTGTACTACATATTTTGTATTTTGCTTGGAATTTCCGTATCAAGTTGGAGCCTCATCAGCTAACAGTAATCCTGGGGCTGACGAGCACGACGGTCTTTTCTGGAAATTTATTACCAGGAAAAACCGGTCGTGGCAGACTTGGTATCAGAGCCAGGCTAACCATTGGCTAATCCTATCTTAGCCAGGTCGAAAAACTTAGGCAAACCAACCCACTAGACCTTAGCCAAACCCCAGCCAAGCTTCGCGTGCAAGATAACCACACAGTGACCCAACACCTTCTGGCAGTCGGTGCCCAACCTATCAACCTAACCTATCACTCATGCGCCAGTGACCGGCCCCTAAATAGTCCTTTCCCGCAAGCGTGCGAAGGAAGACTCCGCCCCCTTTTTCCTATAAAAAGGGCACGCTAGTCCCAACACAGCACCGCACAGCCGCTACCCCAAACCGAGCCACAATGCCTGGACCTATAGTACACAACGAAACCACAGCAACCAACCTTGGAGGTTTTGTGACCATCCTCGCAAACCTCACCCGTCGTGCCTACGCGTTAGAAGAGCCACCAGAATATGTTGTGTATCAAGGACCCATGAGCGGTGAAGACCGTCAATTCTGGGCCACTGTGCACATCTACGGTAGGGGTCTAGCACCCGAGCGCCCCTACAGGTTCACCGGAAGGACAACTTCCTTTGAGCCACAAGCCATCCAGCTAGCCGCTCGAGAGGCTATAGTTCATCTCAGGCACTTGTCGCCCAGAGTTAACTGTCGCTCGTTCCACTACTACCCCAGACGTGAAGGGTATGGTAGACCACCCCA
>NW_025241075.1:0-3423 GCF_018294505.1 Triticum aestivum
AGGAAGAAGCATTTGGCTTGTGCGCAGGCTTCTTAGGCATCGCCTTCTTCGGCTTGCTTGCAGAGGCATCAACGGTGGTAGCAGCAGCAGCAGAGTCTTCATTAAATTTCCTCACGGCTTCCTTTGCTTGTTTGGCCAGTTTGGCCTGGCGCTTTGCCCATTCATCAGGATAATCCACACCGCGCTTGAGGCTGGTGGGATCTGTCAATTGGTCAGGTGCCAACGGAGGTCTTGGGCATGGAGGATTGAGAGCGAATTTCTTCATATACTTGGTAGTAACATATTTGTACTCCCTCCATTTCCGTGCCCATCTCCTCTCAATCTTTTGAATGCGCACCTTGCGCTGATTTCTATCATCCTCAGGGGGTGTGCAGTACCCAGCATAAATGTCATCAGGGATTTCAAAAGCAGTATTGACCTCAGGCCTCTTTCCACCCTTCTGTGGCTTCTTTCCATCAGCCATTTTCTTCAGCTGAGGAATATGAACAACTGAAGTTTCTGAAAAGGTATGCAACTTTTCTTCGAGAAACGCTGCAAATGAGTTAAGTTGATGAGAACCTAGTGATTCAGCAGCGGACATGAGTACATGTGAACAGAGTATACTTGCGGGGAATTTGAAGAGGTCATATGCGTTCTTAGAAGGTTTTTCAAAAAGAATAAGTTTGAGAAATTTGACCAGATGAGTCTTTAAAAATTTCATTACTATCATCTCGGGGTAGATACATGTACTCTATACTACACCCCATACGAAAACAATCAAAAGCAGCATGTAGGGTATTATCTCTTCGAGAGAGCCCGGAGCTAGGTAAAATCCCGTGTCCATGTTACCATCGCTCCAAGACACCTATCTTAGGACCCTATTACGAGATACGCCGGATATAGAACCGACATTGGTGCTTTCATTAAGAGTCTGCTGGGCGATCGTTACGGATTGATGAGATAATCAGGTGATATTTTTCTAGTTAAATCTGTTTTACATAAATCATGTTTCTTCGCAAATCATTGCTGCCGAATCGTGCTACTTTGTTTGTAGACGGATAAGAAAATTCCAGCAGCGGCGGCGGCTATGTGCGTCACCTGGTCATATGTCGGATCCGATGTCTACCACGGACTGGCAACAGACACAGCTCGGAGTACATGTTGCACGCATTATGGAAGATCATGGCCGACTGCGTCCCAGCCGAGGGGTTCCCCATTAGGCGCACCTGCAGACAGCAAACTAGATTTGCTGGAAGGAAAAATATACGGTTCCGCCGGCGGAGTTGCAGCCGAGGACAATGCCGAGGACAGGCCATGTCTAATTTCTCCATGGCAGTATATCCCATGGAGATCATATTATCCGGGAAGTGTTCTTACTTTTTATGTGAGCTAGCCCTGGAGAACTCAAGACCCACGAGACTACTAGTAAAGTCCACGTGATGAACTTCACTCGAAAGTGCTAATGGATTGTCACGCCTTCCAAGGATGCATTGATACACGTATAAGGCCATACTGCTCTGCTTATGTTCAGCCTTTTTCACCTCAGATCTCTGCGTATTGCTCCTCCGAACAAAAATATCAAGTTATATTTTTCTAAATTACTTGTATTATATAAATTATCACACAGAATATTTTCTGCTGGTTTGCATGTTCTTTTCTGTGTATAGTTTTAGCGACCGTTTAAAATTCGGTCCATCGACACGGTCCGGCCAGTTCCGATACGAACAATTTTTGGCTAGCCAATTTCAACAGACGCATCCAAGAATGGCGTGTCCCCATGACCTACTCCCAACCGTGCAGCAATGGACTAGCTAAAAGAAAAATGCAGGGAATAATACTGGTTGTGTACAACCATCGAGGTTTGATTGATGGATGGTGCTAGCCCTAGCTACCTCCCACGTAATGCCATATAGCGCTTCGGGAAGTTCCTTTACTACGATGGCTACGGATCAAGTGCACTTATTCCAGTTTTGTTATTATGTATAATTTAGTATATCCAAAAAATTCTTTGCTTTCGGTGTGCACTTTTGATATGCAGGTTCATTGGTTCGGACGTTGCCGCTCCGGCACCGAGCCACGCAGGTTCGCCGCCCCGTCGTCATGGCAGGCTGACAGCCACTGCACCCGACATCTCAGCACAACAAGCTTGGATCATGCCATGCCAACGGTGTCGCCTCGGCGCATGTCCCTATGCCGGCGTCTAAACGCGGCCACTTCATCGGCCGACCTCGGCGTCCAGGCCATATTCCTTTAATTATTTACTTCGCTTAAGTTAATTAAGTAGAAGATTTTTTTAATAACGGGTATATTATTATTATCATTACTTGTTAGTACTTTTGTCTTGCACTATTTTATGTGTGCATGCAATCAACTTCGACTGCATCACGCGGTCAACTCTGTGTGCCGACGTCGTTGTCCTGCCTGCACCGGTCAAATTGTGGTGTCGTCTCAACGCGCGTCCCTGTGTGAACCAACTTCGACCGGCATGTGTCGTCACCTCGGCGAGACAACCTTTGCCAGCATCGCCATGCCGTCGCTTCATCGCCCGTCAGGCAGTGGGTGTGCGGATTGAGTCCCAACTTTGGGAGTAACCTTTCTTCAGATTGCTACAACAAACAAACCAGGTGTTATTAGTCCTAGTAATTTTTCTTGCGTGGGTTTATTTTTTCGAGGAAGTATTATCTGATTTGTTCCATCATCTGTACACAGGTCTGTCAAATGATGGCCGCATTAACGATGATTGCATGATGGTTCGGTCAGTTTCACGTCCACAGTTCGGCAAACGCCTCATCGAGGACCCGGACCGCCCTGTGAACTCAGGCTTTGTCACGCCGGCATCCCGCACCAACATTGTTTCGACGCCAGACCACATCTCTTTAAAAAATTATTTTGCGTAAATAAATTATGCGAGGATTTTTTGTATGTTTATATTATTATTTTTTGGACTGCACTATTCTAGACGTGTAGGTAATCGACTTTGACTGCATCACGCAGTCACTTCGGCAAGCGGACGTCATCGTCCCAATCGGTATAAATCGGCTCGCGTGATTACCTTGTCGGTCGAATTGCCATACCGACATGTTCGGTCGCCTCGGGGACTTCGGCAACGCTGAGAGAACTCTACCTCATCGAGTGTAAATGATCCGGGTTGGACAGCCCTGTCACCTTGGCTGGACCGGGAGCTTCATCAACACTTCATCAAACCTACTCTGGGGACTCCGGCATCATCAGCTGACCAGCTTTGTCACCTCGGCTGGACCGGGGGCTGCTCCTCAACACGTCAACCACGCTATGTCGCCACTTCGCCAAGCCGAGCTCTTTTCTTGGACACTTCGGAACCGGTTTGGGAGCTGGGACCTCGGCTAGGCCGAGGACTATGTCTTCATCCCGCCATAAGTCCGGACCTCATCATCAACACCGAGCACACTAACCAGCTAATTAAGT
>NW_025241076.1:0-3423 GCF_018294505.1 Triticum aestivum
CTTTTGGGGTTCAACACAAGAAACAAACTCGTGATGTTCACAATAGTTTGCTAATTGTATATGAGTGCTTACCCCCTTTCTTAAGCTTCCAAGCATGTTCGTCATGAGGTGATCTTTGGTAGAGAGCTTGGACGCAATCTTGGCGGCACGACGCTCCAATTCCTCCTCGAGAGAGAGTTGAGGAGCGGTAACTTGATCATCTTGAGCGTCGTCTTGAGCTTGTTGTTGATCGTGAGCTTGTTCTTGATCTTGAGCTTGCTCTTGGTCTTGATCTTCCTCTTGATCTTGAACTTGCTCGGTGATAAGAACTTGACCTTGGGCATCACTTGGTGGTTCACCATCATCTTGCAGTTGATCTTGCCCTTGATCTTGTTCATGTGGTTGAGGGCCTTCACTTTATTCTTAGGAAGCGTGTGGGTCTTGGGTTGGTGATGGTCCCACTTGAGTGGAACATTGTCCTTCTCCTTCGACCACAAGGGGTTCCTCAATGGGTAGGATATGACCAACACCCATTCTTCTTATGGCTTGGGGAGGAATTTCATCACCTACATCACAAGTACCACTTTGCTCCACTTGGGAGCCGTTATTCTCATCAAACTCCACATTACATGTCTCCTCAATGAGTCACGTGGACTTGTTGAGGACACAGTAAGCATGAAAGTTTGTAGCATAACAAACAAATATGCCCTCATGAGCTCTAGCCTCAAATTTAGACAAACAAACACCTTTCTTGAGAATGAAACACTTACAACCAAACACCCAGAAGTACTTGAGGTTGGGCTTGTTTCCGGTGAGTATCTCATATGGAGTCCCTTTCAAGACTTTGCGGAGATAGAGCCGATTGGATGCATGACAAGCGGTGTTGATGGCTTTGGCCCAAAAGTTGCAAGGAGGCTTGAACCCCGTCATCATGGTTCTTGCCGCATCCATCAAAGTCCGGTACTTCCTCTCCACTACACCATTTTGTTGAGGGGTGTAAGTGCGGAATATTGATGCTTGATCCCATCATCACTAAGAAACTCATCCAAGGTGTAGTTCTTAAACTCGGTGCCATTGTCACTTCTCTTATCGTCAAGATCTTTGCATTGTGTTGACATTGAGCTTCATTTGCAAAGTCGATGATGGTTTGTTGGGTCTCACGCTTCCTCTTGAAGAAATGTACCCAAGTGTGTCTTGAATAATCATTCACAATCACCAAGCAATACTTTCTACCCCCAAGACTATCAAAGGATAGGGGCCCAAAGAGATCCATGTGAAGGAGCTCCAAGGGCCTCTTCGAGTAGATGATAGTCATGGGTGGGTGAGCGTTCTCATGTAGCTTTCCTTCGATACAAGCACTGCAAGCACGATCTTTGGCAAAAATAACATTTGTTAGTCCACAGAAATGGTCCCCCTTGAGAAGACTTTGCAAAGATCTCATATTGACGTGGGCTAAACGGCGATACCAAAGCCATCCCACATCAACTTTAGCCATTAGGCATGTCGCGGTCTTAGTGGGTCGCTCCGAAAAGTTAATCACATAAAGACCATTCTCGACATGCCCAACAAAGGCTACTTTAAGAGTCTTGCTCCACAAGAGGGCCATGGTATCAATATCAAAGAAAGTGGCAAAACCCATGAGTGCAAGTTGACGAACGGAAAGTAAGTTGTATGCAGGGGACTCAACAAGCATGACTTTCTCGATCGTGAGATCATGAGAAATGACAACCTTGACAAGACCCAATACCTTAGAAGATGAGGCATCACCCCACTCGACATTGGTGGGCATAGGTGAAACCTTGTGCACGTACGCCACCAAGTCCTTACTTCCGGTCATATGATTTGTGGCTCCACTATCGAGCAACCATGATCCCCCACCGTAAGCAAACACCTACAAGAGATCATTGCTTGGTTTTAGGTACCCATTTTGTAATGAGTCCTTTGATGTTCGTAACAAGGGTCTTAGGAATCCAAAATAGACCATTCAATGTACTCATAAGAAGAACCAACAAATTTGGCATAAACATGCCCATCACTAGCACGGCATAACACATAAGAAGGGTTAAAGTCGCCAGCTTTGTTGGAAGGGGTGGCATTGCCCTTCTTGACACCACCACCCTTCACATTGTTCTTCTTCTCCTTAGAAGCACTCTTTCCCTCCTTCAGAAAACTTTGCTTGAGAGGAGGAGGTTGTTTGGCCTTGTCATTCTTCTTCTTATTCTTGTTCTTGGGTGCAAACCCAATCTCCTCATTGCCCACAACCTTCTTTTGATTGCTCAAAAGGTTGTTGAGGTTCTTCTCACCTTGTATGCAAGACACAAGGCCTTTCTCAAGTTGCTCCTTCAACTTGGCATTCTCCTTCACAAGATGCACATGCTCACAACATGGGTTAGTAGCATTTGCATTATCAATTACTAGCAAAAAGGCCCGTGCATTACAACGGGTATAAAATAAAGTAAGGATTTGAGTGGTGTTTGAAAGTTTACCTTATACTCCCTCCGTCCGGAAATACTTGTCGGAGAAATGGATGTATCTAGATGTATTGTAGTTCTAAATACATCTACTTTTATTCATTTCTCTGACAAGTATTTCCGGACGGAGGGAGTATGATGCATTGTTGGGTTGTAGCTTCCAATTCACATTCTTCTGTCTTGCCGTATCTTCACTTTAATGCGAAATTGATGGGCAGCCATGCTACTATTAAGATGCAGCATTAATCCTGATAAAATATAGAATGATACTATTAGACTTGCATGTGAAATGGGCACATTCAAAAATAAGTTATCGACCAAGTGATTAATGTCCTCAAGTTGATGCCTATATAGGTGTAGAATTCATCATATTAGGCAGGCACATCACATACTCCTTGTGGTCTGACGCCGAGAAACATAAATAGTTAAAAACATTCACCAGACTGACACCTTGACTCCTACTACTTTCTTTGTTGATTAGCAATACCAACTCCCCATATATCTGCTACAGCATTATCTGTTTGCAATATCCTATTAAAAAATTAAGACATCAAATTGGAAATGAGAGACCACTCCAAATATATTGGCAAATTGCTGTTGTATTTCAGGTCATCAATCAAATTAGATGAAATTAAATTATTAAATATGCATGTCTCTATGATGACAAACCAAGATGTCAATTCGAGCACGTCGAAATAGCTTCATTTTATGCTACTATATCATGACCAAGAATAGACGGATTATATGAAAAATATAGTAGGAGGATCAAAGTAGAACAATAGCAACTGCTTAAAATTTACCACACGGCAGATGTCAAGGAGCCTCCATAGCAAGCAGCACGCATTGGATGTAGCTAGGAGGAAAACCATGGGATGTAAAATATTTCATCTCCTACCCGATATTTAGCCCACTGTTTTGTGTTTTTCAGCCCACTTGCACTCATAATTCTTCCACTAAACAGAAAGATTCCAGC
>NW_025241077.1:0-3423 GCF_018294505.1 Triticum aestivum
AAAACAAAGAGCATGCCAAGGCGATGCGATGGCATAGAGAAGACTGTAAGAAAGACGGAAAGTTGAGAGTACCCGCTGACGGGTCGCAGTGGAGAAAAATCGAAAGAAAGTACGGGAAGGAGTTTGCAGATGACGCAAGGAGCGTATGGTTTGGTCTAAGCGCAGATGGCATTAATCCTTTTGGGGAGCAGAGCAGCAACCATAGCACCTGGCCTGTGACTCTATGTTTGTATAACCTTCCTCCTTGGTTGTGCATAAAGCGGAAGTTCATTATGATGCCAGTGCTCATCCAAGGCCCTAAGCAACCCGACGACGACATTGATGTGTACCTAAGGCCATTAGTTGAAGAACTCTTACAACTGTGGAATGGAACAGGTGTACGTGCGTGGGATGAGCACATGGGGGAAGAATTTGACCTAAAGGCATTGCTGTTCGTGACCATCAATGATTGGCCTGCTCTCAGTAACCTTTCAGGACAGACAAACAAGGGATACCGCGCATGCACGCACTGTTTGGACGCTACCGACGGTATATATTTGGCTAATTGTAAGAAGAATGTGTACCTGGGACATCGTTGATTTCTTCCGAGCAGGCATCCCGTAAGAAAGAAAGGCAAGCATTTCAAAGGTGAGGCGGATCACCGGACGAAGCCTCGCCACCGTACTGGTGCTGATGTACATGATATGGTCAAGGATTTGAAGGTGGTCTTTGGAAAGGGTCCTGGTGGACAACCTGTTCCGAATGACGCTGACGGGCGCGCACCCATGTGGAAGAAGAAATCTATATTTTGGGACCTGCCCTATTGGAAAGACCTAGAGGTCCGCTCCGCAATCGACGTGATGCACGTGACGAAGAATCTTTGTGTGGCCCTTCTTGGCTTCTTGGGCGTGTATGGGAAGACAAAAGATACACCTGAGGCACGGGAGGACCAGCAACGTATGCACGGAAAAGACGACATACATCAGGGTCATGCAAGCTATGCTCTTACCAAAGAAGAGAAAGAAATCTTTTTTGAATGCCTGCTCAGTATTAAGGTACCGTCTGGCTTCTCGTCGAATATAAAGGGAATAATAAACATGGCAGAGAAAAAGTTCCAGAACCTAAAGTCTCATGACTACCACGTGATTATGACGCAACTGCTTCCGGTTGCATTGAAGGGGCTTCTACCGGAAAACGTTCGATTAGCCATTGTGAAGCTATGTGCATTTCTCAATGCAATCTCTCAGAAGGTAATCGATCCAGAAATCATACCAAGGTTACAGAATGATTTGGTGCAATGTCTTGTCAGTTTCGAGTTGGTGTTCCCACCATCCTTCTTCAACATCATGACGCACGTCCTAGTTCACCTATGCGAAGAGATTAACGTTTTGGGTCCTGTATTTCTACACAATATGTTCCCCTTTGAGAGGTTCATGGGAGTCTTAAAAAAATATGTTCATAACCGTGCTAGGCCAGAAGGAAGCATCTCCAAGGGCCGTCAAAATGAGGAGGTCATTGAGTTTTGTATTGACTTTATTCCTGACCTTAAGCCGATTGGTGTTCCTGAATCGCGGCATAAGGGCAGACTGGATGGAAAAGGCACGCTAGGAGGGAAACAAATAATATGTATGGACGGACATTCTCTCACTGAAGCACACTACACAGTTTTACAGAATTCCGCCTTGGTGGCTCCGTATATGGATGAACACAAGAATTTGCTACACTCCAAACACCCGGAGCGGTCTGATGACTGGATTACACGTGAACAAATCAGGAGTTTCGCCAGCTGGTTGCAGACACGTACCATGCATGACACCTCTATTGAAGATGACATGTACTTGTTGTCCCAGTTACCATTTTCGAATATAATGACTTTCAAAGGGTACGAGATAAATGGTAATACATTTTAAACGATCGCCCAAGATAAGAAGAGCACCAACCAAAACAGTGGCGTCCGCTTTGATGCAGAAACCAAGACAGGAAAGGAAACATATTATGGTTATATACAGGACATATGGGAACTTGACTATCGACGTGGTTTGAAGGTCCCTTTGTTTCGGTGCAAATGGGTCAATATGACACGAGGCGGGGTAACGGAAGACCCGCAGTACGGATTGACAACAGTGGATCTCAACAATCTTGCGTATGCAGACGAACCATTCGTCCTAGCCAATGATGTGGCACAGGTTTTCTATGTGAAGGACATGTCTACCAAGCCAAGAAAAAGAAAAGATAAGGAAGCGAATGCATCGTACGATGAGCCAAAGCGACACATAGTTCTTTCTGGGAAGAGAAACATCGTGGGAGTGGATGAAAAGACAGACAAGTCAGAAGATTATGAAAAGTTTGATGAAATTGCTCCATTCACAGTGAATATTGACCCGAGCATCCCGTTAAATGATGAAGATTTTCCATGGTTACGGCGCAAAGGGACCCACGCGAAGAAAAAGTTTCACAACCAAAGATCTGGGATGTGATCGGCTTCACTATCATCACTTTCTTCTGTGTTTCACACCCAGAAGGGAATCTCTGTAATAGTTAGGGTAGTTAATTATGTGTTTTGGCATTTGAAACGCAAAGAAATTTTATGTGCAAACAAATTCTTTCATGCATTTACTGATTTTTAAAGTTAAGTTATTCACAAACTAGTGATTCACACTAATTTCAAATAATTCAAAATTTAAACTATTCAAATTTGAAAACTATGGGCACTAACAGAAAGTTTCTAATTTTTTGTACCTAAAGCAAAAATATTCACAAAGAAACTCTAAATACACAAAAAAACAACTCAAAAATAAATAAAGCAAAAAAATAAAAAAGCCCGCCTACTAGGCCAGAGCGGCCTGCATACGACTAGAAACCCAACCCGTTGTTGGGCCAGGATGCAGGCCCGCAAAGGCCCAGTAGGCCCACAGGGCAGCACAGAACATGTAGGCCCAATAGGCCTGCTTTGGAGAGGAGCTCGAGAGAGCTACCGCACTGGGGTTTATAAACCAGTGCGGTCGCCCCTCGGCTAGCGAGGTGGGACTAAACTTGCGCACCGCACCTGCGCCAGCGCACCCCCTTTAGTACCGGTTCGTGGCACCAACCGGTACTAAAGGAGGGCCTTTAGTACCGGTTGGAGCCACCAACCGGTACTAAAGGGTGTGCGGTTCCCGCCGCTTGGCCTGGCCAAAACAGGCCTTTAGTACCGGTTGGTGGCTCCAACCGGTACTAAATGTGCCTTCTATATATAGAACACTTACGAAAATTTCATTCTCCCTCTGTTTCTTCCTCTGTTTCCCCATCGAAGCACCGCCCGCGCGCCCCGATCGATCGACGCCGTCGCCGTTGCCGCCCCCGTCCCCGTCGCCGCCCCGTCCCCGTCTCCGTCGCCGCCCCGAGCCCGTCCCCGTCGCGTCGTCCCCACGTCGCTGCCCCCGCTTCACGCCCCGGCCCGTCGCC
>NW_025241078.1:0-3423 GCF_018294505.1 Triticum aestivum
TGTGTCATTTGCTTATTGCGCTGTAACCATGGATAATCTTCATCGTTTATCAGGATGCTTGGGTCAGCCTTGACTTTGAAGGGAGGAATTTCATGAAACTTTCATAATCTTCAAACATGTCTGTCTTGCCCTCCACTCCCACGATGTCCCTTTTTCCTGAAAGAACTATGTGGCGCTTTGGCTCATCGTATGATGTATTCGCTTCCTTATCTTTTCTTTTTCTCGGTCTGATAGACATATCCTTCACATAGATAACCTGTGCCACATTGATGTCTACTACACAACCTTCTTCTTATAGACGTTGTTGGGCCTACAACTGCACAGGTTTGTAGGACAGTAGCAAATTTCCCTCAAGTGGATGACCTAAGGTTTATCAATCCGTAGGAGGCGTAGGATGAAGATGGTCTCTCTCAAACAACCCTGCAACCAAATAACAAAGAGTCTCTTGTGTCCCCAACACACCCAATACAACGGTAAATTGTATAGGCGCACTAGTTCGGCGAAGAGATGGTGATACAAGTGCAATATGGATGGTAGATAAAGGTTTTTGTAATATGAAATTATAAAAACAGCAAGGTAACAAGTGGTAAAAGTGAGCATAAACGGTATTGCAATGATAGGAAACAAGGCCTAGGGTTCATACTTTCACTAGTGCAAGTTCTCTCAACAATAATAACATAAGTAGATCGTATAACAAGCCCTCAACATGCAACAAAGAGTCACTCCGAAGCCACTAATTGCGGAGAACAAACGTAGAGATTATGGTAGGGTACGAAACCACCTCAAAGTTATTCTTTCGGATCTATCTATAAAAGAGTTCGTACCAGAATTACACCTTAAGACACAAATCAACCAAAACCCTAATGTCACCTAGATACTCCATTGTCACCTCAAGTATCCATGGGCATGATTGTACGATATGCATCACACAATCTCAGATTCATCCAACCAACATAAAAGTACTTCAAAGAGTGCCCCAAAGTTTCTATCGGAGAGTCAAGAACGTGTGCCAGCCCCTATGCATAGGTTCCCAATGTCACGAAACCCGCAAGTTGATCACCAAGACATACATCAAGTGTTCTCATAAAAGACTCAATCCGATAAGATAACTTCAAAGGGGAAACTCAATTCATCACAAGAGAGTAGAGGGGGAGAAACATCATAAGATCCAACTACAATAGCAAAGCTCAGGATACATCAAGATCGTCCCATAGAGGGAACACGAGAGAGAACACGAGAGAGAGAAAGATCAAACACATAGCTACTGGTACATACCCTCAGCCCCGAGGGTGAACTACTCCCTCCTCGTCATGGATAGCGCCGGGATGATGAAGATGGCCACCGGTGATGGGTTCCCCCTCCGGCAGGGTGCCGGAACGGGCTCCCGAGAGGTTTTTGGTGGCTATAGAGGCTTGCGGCGGCGGAACTCCCGATCTATCTTCTGTTCTGGAAGTTTTAGGGTACGTAGGTATATATGGGTGAAAGGAGTACGTCGGTGGAGCTACGGGGGCCCCACGAGGCAGGGGGCGCGCCCCCACCCTCATGAGCACCTCCCGTATCTTCTGACATGGAGTCCAAGTCCATCAGGTGGGTTTCCTTCCAAAAATAACTTCTCTAGTTGATTTCGTTCCGTTTTGACTCCGTCTGATATTCCTTTTCCTCGAAACACTGAAATAGGCATAAAACAGCAAATCTGGGCTGGGCCTCCGGTTAATAGGTTAGTCCCAAAAATAATATAAAAGTGGATAATAAAGCCCAGTATTGCCCAAAACAGTAGATAAAGTAGCATGGAGCAATAAAAAATTATAGATACGTTGGAGACGTATCACACATCATTGGCTAGGACGAATGGTTCGTCAGTGTACCCAAGATTTTTCAGATCCACTGTTGTCATTCCGTACTGTGGGTCTACCTGTACCCCACCTCCTGATAGATTGACCCATTTGCACTTAAACAAAGGGACCTTAAAATCATGTCGGTAGTCAAGTTCCCATATGTCCATTATGTAACCACAATATGTGTCCTTTCCCCTCTCGGTTATTGCATCAAAGTGGACACCGTTGTTTTGGTTGGTGCTCTCTTGATCTTGGTCAATCGTGTAAAATGTATTCCCATTTATATCGTATCCTTTGTAAATCAATACAGTCAAATATGGTCCCCTGGACAATAAGTACAGCTCATCACAAACAGTGTTGTCACCTCTGGGACGTGTTTCCAACCAACTACTGAAAGTCCTGATGTGTTCACATGTAATCCAGTCGTCGCACTGCTCCGGGTGTTTGGAGCGCAGACTGTTCTTGTGTTCATCGACATACGGGGTCACCAAGGTAGAGTTCTGTAGAACTGTGTAGTGTGCTTGAGACCAAGAATATTCGTCCCTGCATATTATTGAGTCCCTTCCAAGCGTGCCTTTTCCAGCCAGTCTTCCCCCATACCGCGATTTAGGGAGACCATCTTCTTAAGGCCAGGAATGAAGCCAACACAAAACCCGATGACATCCTCTGTTTGATGGCCCACGGAGATGCTTCCTTCTGGCCTAGCGCGGTTACGGACATATTTCTTTAGGACTCTCATGAACCTCTCAAAGGGGAACATATTGTGTAGAAATACAGGCCCCATAATGACAATCTCGTCGACTAGATGAACTAGGACGTGCGTCATGATATTGAAGAAGGATGGTGGGAACACCAGCTTGAAACTGACAAGACATTGCGCCACATCACTCCTTAGCCTTGGTACGATTTCTGGATCGATCACCTTCTGAGAGATTGCATTGAGGAATGCATATAGCTTTACAATGGCTAATCAGACGTTTTTCGGTAGAAGCCCCCTCAATGCAACCGGAAGCAGTTGCGTCATAATCACGTGGCAGTCATGAGACTTTAGGTTCTGGAACTTTTTCTCTGACATATTTATTATTCCCTTTATATTTGACGAGAAGCCAGTCGGGACCTTCATACTGAGCAGGCATTCAAAGAGGATTTCTTTCTCTTCTTTCATAAGAGCGTAGCTGGCAGGACCTTCATACTACTTCGGAGGCATGCCGTCTTTTTCGTGCAAACGTTGCAGGTCCTCCCGTGCCTCAGGTGTATCTTTTGACTTTCCATACACGCCCAAGAAGGCTAGCAGGTTCACGCAAAGGTTCTTCGTCACGTGCATCACGCCGATTGAAGAGCGGACCTCTAGGTCTTTCCAGTAGGGTAGGTCGCAAAATATAGATTTCTTCTTCCACATGGGTGCGTGTCCCTCAGCGTCATTCGGAACAGCTAGTGCGCCGGGACCCTTTCCAAAGATTACGTGTAAAATCATTGACCATTGCAAGTACGTGATCACCGGTACGCATGGCGGGCTTCTTCTGGTGATCTGCCTCGCCTTTGAAATGCTTGCCTTTCGTTCGACATTGATGGTTGGTCGGAAGAAATC
>NW_025241079.1:0-3422 GCF_018294505.1 Triticum aestivum
GGTTAGGGCCGAAACGCCTGTACAGAGGTATGGTAAAAACCTGCTCTATGATTATTGTGTTTGAAATGTAACAGCGTCCTTCGTGTCCTGGCAGAAAGAGGAGTAGCTGGACTATATTCGGAGATCCTGCCAATCACGCCTCCACCAGCCGGATTCTAGAACCGGCTATGAGAGAGGAGGCGTACATGGGGACGATTCCAAATTGTCCTTCGACAGAGGATGCGGATATGTTCTCCGCCACGAATTCCAAAGTAGAGAGCGCCAGGAATCACCGGTGCCGACGGGCCGTACTTCGCAACAACATCTTTTCCGAAGAGGCATTTAATGCTTTCAGTTCGGGAGACGCATACATCCGAGCTGATGAAGGTGGGCTTGCCCGAGCGACGGACCAGTATGCAAAAGATATACGGGTAAGAAAATTTGATAAGCATGTATAGCAGTAGCCCCTAAGACTTGAAACGGTTGAAACAACTGTTTTAAGGATCAATTTATGCACAGGTCCTTGTAGATAAGAATGCCCAATTGTCTCGAGAGCTGGAGGAGTGCAAGACCCAGCTGAGGGCCATGGTTGCCAAGTTAGAGGAATCCCAGAAGGCCTCATCTGGTAACATTTATCTCAATTGTACGAAAATGTACCAGTTAGTAAGTGGCTTGTATGATGAGTCTAACAGAAAATTCTGCAGACAATCCTGGGGTGAATCCGGAGGTCGTAAGAGATAACGAGTCGCATCTCCAAAGGCAGCTAAAAGCTGGCAAGCGTGTTCTTACGCAAGTTAGGTAGGAGAAGAACAATCTTCAAGATGCCAATATCCGGCTGGGCGTCAAATTAAAAGATGTTCGCGCTCAACTGTTGGACTCCGTGAAGGAGAACAAAAGGCTTCATCGCGGCATTTATGGTAAGTGCCTAGACGAACTGTATTAGAGCTTGGCGATGAAGCATAGTGAATAAATTTTTATTCTGTAGGTATGCTGACGGGCCGCTCTGAAGAAGAGATGCCCGCGTATGTAGGCGATTTGCTGCAAGACCTCTCACAGCTACACGAGGGAGCTCGGCAGGTGATGCAGGGTATTGCCCAGGCATTGTGGCAATCAAGCCTCCTGCCAAAAGGCATGGGGGAGCTCGTGGATATGCTCCAAGGAGCATGGCAGCGCTTCCGATTGTGGAAGATGTCAACCTGCCGACAAGGTGCAGGAGAAGCCTGGGCTATGGTGAAGACGCGCTATAGCAAGCTTGACCCAAACCATATGGCTGAAGTCGGACCGGCGGGGCCAGATGGGCAAGAAATTCCATTGAGTCTGGTGTATGACCAGGTGGCGTTAGCATCAAAATATTCCCAACAGGATTGTAAACTACATAGCCTGTTTGATGGTATAGAGGAAAAATATAGTCAGTCCAAGTGACTATGTAATTCAATGGACATATGTAGTCCCTAGCCAGATTAAAATCATTTGTCATGGCGGACCTTTTCACTTCATCCCCCGGATCCTACAGTTCGGGGTGTATCCGAATACCCGCTCAGTTATGCAGAACCGGCGTATGCGTGGAAACTAGGCATAGGGGTCATAAGTGCTTGAATAGACAAGTACCCAACTAGTTATGATATATTACATGGATTGTAAGAAACATTGTGACACCCCAAAAATTTGGCCTTGTTTTAATGAATTAAATTTTTTTCCAGGAATTAAAAACTTTGGATATCTGAGCTCCTTATTGATTTTTTTTAAATCATTTCCTTCCATGTTACGATGAAATTTTCCCAAAGAGAAAACTTTTCAAATATGTTATTGGACTTGTTTAACCTCTCAAGAAAAACTTTCCTTTTATCAGTATAACTAATTAACTAATTTAATTGCTTGATCTTTATTTTCTTGAAGAATGGATTTTCAAGGTTAAATGGCCTTATTTGAACTACAACCATTTGATAAATTCACTTAAAATTCCAACCAAAATTTGGAGATGTCATGTGATGTTTTTAAATCACTTTTGTACAAAAACATCTTTATTTTATGTAATATTTTGAGTTCTACACCAAGTTTTCAAATCTGGTCCAGTGGGCAATTTTTCACTACAACCTATTTAAATATTTATTTAAAACTTCTACCAAAATTAGGGGAGGTCAGTAGGAGCATATTATTCCACTTTGTGCAAAAACCTCGTGCTGTTCTTTGAAAAATTTGAGTGAATCAACCTCATTTTCATTCTGGACCAACTTGATGGTTTGTACAGCAATCATATTTTTGCTTGCTCTTTAACCCTTGATTATTTCTCCTACTTGTAGTCCTCCATGTTAAACCCTTAAGTCCAGGAGCATGCACCTTTTGGATCATTTTTGGTTCATGAAATAATGCTATTTATTTCCTGTCCAGAATTGAAGTTTTGTAAAACTTGCACTAACAAGTTTCTTCTTTTGACCAACTAACCCCACCACCCTCTTGTACATCTAAAGAGACCACCATCTGGAGTTTTTGGCCACTCCAAGACCTGCCTAAGTGCCCTTAGCATTTTGTCAAACACCTTACGGGCATGATATGTTTTGACATGAGTTTTGGCATTGCACTGTGAGCTTGCACCTCTGATCAAACTAGCATGTCCACTAGACTCCCAGTTGCTCCTAACCTCGATCTGGTAAACCCCAACCTCACCTGCGACCGGTAGCACGCCGCGGCATTGTGTCGAGCATCTCCCGTGCGTGCACTGGACGCGCCCAGAGCGCGCGTATTGCACGATGCCGCGCCCGAGCCGACACGCTGGCCCCCCTAGCTTTGGCCCACACGGCAGCACCTCGCCACGCACTCCCCGCCTCGCAGCATCACGCCAAACCACCCTGGCACGCTACAGCGCCGCCGCTAGGGCATTCTTGGTGGCACTCCGGCGTCCGCAGTGGCTCCAGCCACGGGCAGCGCCGCCCAAACCCCTCCCGCTCGCCACCTGGCCCCTGGAGCAGTGCGAGCTCATCCACAGCCATGTCCTCTAGCGCTCGTCGCCGCCACGATGCCCTGCTGCTACAGAACGTCGGTTCGCCGGAAGCTTATCCACGGCCGCCGCGGAACTGCCTTGCCTCGCTTATAAATGGACGCCCCTGGCCGTTCCCGCACACTGGCAACCTCAGGCCATCCCAATGACGCTTCCCCAGCTCGCCAATCGACCCAGGAGAGCTTTCTTCCCCATCTCCGGTAACTCCTGCCGCCGCCACTGCCCCGGCCATTCCGGCACCACCAGGGCCTCCCCCTCTCCATTCTCTTCGCCAGAAACTTCCTCATCCTCCCGTGAACCCATCCCCCTACTCAATTTTGATCGAGAACCACCGTAGCCCCAAATCCATCTTGCTCCCGAAGCTTCCCTCCGCCTTGGAGCTCGCCGCCGGCGATATCCTCCGCCTCCGACGACCCTACGACTACCGGAGTAACCACCTCGGCCCCCT
>NW_025241080.1:0-3422 GCF_018294505.1 Triticum aestivum
TGTGTGGAACTCCATATTTGTATATTAACTCTCTGATGAAACTGATGGCTGTGCTTGAGTCGAGGTTCCTGATGGGTTTGGCTTCAATCCACTTAGTGAACTTGTCAACTGCTACGAGCAGATGGGTGAAGCCGCTTCTGCTAATACTCAGGGGCCCAACCATGTTGAGTCCCCAAACAACAAATGGACAGACGAGGGGAATGGTCTTCAACGCCGATGCAGGCTTGTGGGACATGTTCGAGTAAAACTGGCAACCTTCGCACTTTTCAACTATCTCCTTAGCCATTTTGTTTGCCCGCGGCCAGTAGAATCCTGCTCGGTATGCTTTGGCCACGATGGTCCGAGAGGACGCATGGTGACCATAGGTCCCCGAGTGGATCTCATTTAAGATCAGTCGACCTTCTTCTGGAGAGATACACCACTGATCTACGCCAGTTACACTTTCTCTAAAAAGATGTCCACCTATAACTATAAAGGCTTTGGATCTGCGAACAATCTAACGAGCCTCACCCTCATCTTCTGGAAGCTCCTGTCTGAGCAGGTATGCAATGTACGGCACTGTCCAGTCGGGGATGATTACCAAAACTTCCATAACTAGGTCGACAACCGCTAGGAATTCAACTTCAGTCGGATTGGTTGGACTTATCGGCTGGGGGGCTCCTCTGTAAAGGGATCCTCTTGTACCGACGGGGTGTGGAGATGATCCAAGAACACATTACTGGGAATAGGCTTCTGAGTGGAACCTATTTTTGCCAGATCATCAGCCGCTTGATTCTTGAGTCGGGGTATGTGGTGGAGCTCCAACCCTTCAAACTTCTTTTCTAATTCTCTCACTGTGTTGCAGTATCCAGTCATGGCAGGGCTCCTGATATCCCACTCCATCACCTGATTGACCAGGAAATCTGAGTCGCCGTAAACCACTAGACGACGGACGCCGAGTGAGATGGCCATACGCAACCCATAAAAAAGTGCTTCGTACTCAGCTTCATTGTTGGAGGAATCAAAGTGAATCTGGAGTATGTAACTGAGTTTGTCACCCCTTGGGTATACTAGGACCACTCCAGCACCAGAACCATTCAACATCTTAGATCCGTCGAAAAACATGGTCCAGTGTTTCGAGTGAACTTCAGTCGGTTGTTGTTGCTCAATCCACTCTGTTGAACGTGACATATTTGTATTGCCATTCCTATCTTCTCTAGCCTTGTATAGTTGACTCCTAGAGATATGGTAGGATTAGTTTCCTTGTCACGCAAGATATCCTGTGTATATATTGTGACTGACTCCTTGTAATACAATTCAATTGCATCAAATATTCTCTCTACATGGTATCAGTTTTACCGCGATCTTCTCACACTTCCGCAACTCGTAGCCGCCGCTGCCGCCAACTCCAAACCCTACCGCCGCCGCCGCCGCTACCACCCGTAGCCGCGGCCGCTACCTCTCCCGTAGCCGCCGCCGCCTCCCTCCTCCCCAAAACCCTACGTCACCACTTCTTCTCTACTTCCCATATCCGCCACCATCTTCTCCCCAAAACCCTAAAGCCGCCGCCGCTACCCTCCTTCTCCTGTAGCCGCTGCTGCCTCCGTCCCAACACCCCCTAAACCCTAACCACCCGACGCCACCATGGCCAAGGCTGACCCATCCGACGCTGGTTCTTTCGCCGGTGCCATGTTCACCTCCGACCGCCTCAACGAGCTTCACATAAAAGACCACGTACCCGTCATCCTCGACCTTGACTCGCCATCCTACAACGCATGGCGCACCTACTTCGCACTGCTGTTCCGCTCTTACCATCTCATCGAGCATGTTGACAGGAGCATCGACTTCCACGACATGAAGGACGACGACGAGTGGCTTGTAGTGGATGCCTGCATCGTCAAGTGGCTCTTCCTCACCATCTCCGGTGGCCTCTTCAACATGGTGAATGCCCGCGACCCGTCGGCGTATGCTATGTGGAAGTGACTATGTGACCTCTTCCTCGACAATCAATTTCAACGCCGCATCTTTCTTCAAGGGGATTTCTCAACTACGCAGCAAAACGATCTTTCGATCAATGAGTATTGCACGCGGCTGAAGGTTCTCGCCAATGAGCTGCGCGATGTCGGCATGACCATTGACGACTCCGTCCTCCTCCCCAACCTCCTCCACGGCCTCCACCCCGTCCTTGGCCAGTCCGCCGCCAACCTCTCCCTCGTCACGCCGACGTACGTGAAGGCGGTCACGTACCTTCACATGGAGGAAAAGCACCTCCGTCACTCTGCCCAGCAGGCGACCCACGCCACCCTCCACGTCGTACTCGCCACTGGCCATGGCGCTCTGATGTCTACTACACAACCTTCTTCTTGTAAACATTGTTGGGCCTCCAAGTGCAGAGGTTTGTAGGACAGTAGCAAATTTCCCTCAAGTGGATGACCTAAGGTTTATCAATCCGTGGGAGGCGTAGGATGAAGATGGTCTCTCTCAAGCAACCCTGCAACCAAATAACAAAGAGTCTCTTGTGTCCCCAACACACCCAATACAATGGTAAATTGTATAGGTGCACTAGTTCGGCGAAGAAATGGTGATACAAGTGCAATATGGATGGTAGATATAGGTTTTTGTAATATGAAAATATAAAAACAGCAAGGTAACTAATGATAAAAGTGAGCACAAACGGTATTGCAATGGTAGGAAACAAGACATAGGGTTCATAATTTCACTAGTGCAAGTTCTCTCAACAATAATAACATAATTGGATCGTATAACTATCCCTCAACATGTAACAAAGAGTCACTCCAAAGCCACTATAGCGGAGAACAAACGAAGAGATTATGGTAGGGTACGAAACCACCTCAAAGTTATCCTTTCTGCTCGATCTATTAAAGAGTCCGTAGTAAAATAACAAGAAGCTATACTTTCCGTTCAATCTATCATAGAGTTCATACTAGAATAACACCTTAAGACACAAATCAACCAAAATCCTAATGTCACCTAGATACTCCATTGTCACCTCAAGTATCCGTGGGTATGATTATACGATATGCATCACACAATCTCAGATTCATCTATTCAACCAACACAAAGTACTTCAAAGAGTGCCCCAAAGTTTCTACCAGAGAGTCAAGACAAAAACGTGTGCCAACCCCTATGCATAGGTTCATGGGCGGAACCCGCAAGTTGATCACCAAAACATACATCAAGTGGATCACGTGAATATCCCATTGTCACCACAGATAAACACGGCAAGACATACATCAAGTGTTCTCAAATCCTTAAAGACTCAATCCGACAAGATAACTTCAAAGGGAAAACTCAATCCATTTTAAGAGAGTAGAGGGGGAGAAACATCATAAGATCCAACTATAATAGCAAAGCTCGCGATAGATCAAGATCGTGCCATAAAGAGAACACGAGAGAGAGAGAGAGAGAGAGAGAGAGAGAGA
>NW_025241081.1:0-3422 GCF_018294505.1 Triticum aestivum
CAGTCCAGGGTGAGACTTTTCTCCCCGGACAGATCTTTGTGTTCGGCGACTTTGCACTGCGGGCCAATTCGCTTGGCCATCTGGAGCAGATCGAAAGTTACGCCCCTGGCCAGCAGGTCAGATTTGGAAGCCTAAACTTCACGGCTGACATCCGCGGAGACTTGATCTTCGATGGATTCGAGCCACAGCCGAGCGCGCCACACTGTCACGATGGGCACGATTTAGCTCTGCCGTCGGACAGTGCCCTGGAAGCCGCACATGAGTCCGCTCCGGCCCCTAGTTCGGAGCCGACCGCGCAGATCGAGGACAGGTGGCTGGACACCGCCTCAGGAGCTGCAATCTCTACGGCGATGGAGCTGAATACTGACCTTGTCCCTCGTAAAGCTCGTGACTCTTAGGTGCCGGACTCCTCGCCGGACTCCGAACCTCCTGCGCCCCTACCAATCGAATCCGATTGGGCGCCGATCATGGAGTTCACCGCCGCGGACATATTTCAGCACTCACCCTTTGGCGACATTCTGAATTCGCTAAAACATCTCTCGTTAATCAGGAGAGCCCTGGCCGGACTGCGGCCAGGACGGTTGGGATGCGGACGACGAAGAAATTCAAAACCCACCCACCACCCACTTTGTAGCCACTGTCGACGATCTAACCGACATGCTAGACTACGACTCCGAAGACATCGACGGTATGGACGACGATGCCGGAGACGACCAAGAACCAGCGCCTACGGGGCACTAGAAGACCACCTCATCATACGACATATACATGGTGGACATCCCAAAGGATGGGAGCGGCGAAGAAGCAGCGGAGGCAGATTCCCCTAAGAAATAGCCCAAGCGCCGACGTCAGCGGCGCCGCTCTAAATCCCGCCACAACAAGAATGGAGATTCCGGCACCAGAGATAATAACACCCCAGGGAGTGCTAAAGACAACCCCTTCCAGCAAGATTCAGCACAGGAGGACGTAGAAGCCAACCCTCACGAGAGAGCGGCAGACGAAGAGGTCGAGGATGACAATTACATGCCTCCCTCCGGAGACAAGGCAAGCCTAAACGATGACGAATTTGTCGTGCCCGAGGATCCCGTCGAACAAGAGCGTTTTAAACGCAGGCTTATGGCCACGGCAAACAGCCTAAAGAAAAAGCAGCAACAGCTCAGAGCTGATCAAGACCTGCTGGCCGACAGATGGACCGAAGTCCTCGCGGCCGAAGAGCATGAACTCGAACGCCCCTCCAAAAGCTACCCAAAACGCAAGTTTCTCTCCCAATTAGAGGAGGAGGAGTATAAACCCTCATCACCAGCGCACAATACGGCAGACCGACCACCTCGTGGCCGCGACAGAGAGGCATCTAGGCCCTCCACCAGAACCGTACCCCGGCACCGCTCAAAAAGTGTGAAGCCACGGGGGAATGCGCCGGACTTGCGAGACATATTGGAGGACAAGGCAAGACAATCAAGATCGATCTACGGATCACGTGGGCGCCCCATGATGCGCGACAACTACCGTCGTACCGGATACAGCAACTCCGGTCGGGCCGAACACAGTAGACAAAGCTCTCTTGAGCTACGTCGTGATATTGCTCAGTATAGAGGCGCCGCACACCCACTATGCTTCACAGATGAAGTAATGGATCATCAAATCCCTGAAGGGTTTAAACCCATGAACATTGAATCCTACGATGGCACAACAGACCCCGCGGTTTGGATCGAAGACTATCTCCTTCATATCCATATGGCCCGCGGTGACGATCTCCACGCCATCAAATATCTCCCACTCAAGCTTAAAGGACCAGCTCGGCATTGGCTTAACAGCTTGCCAGTAGAGTCAATTGGGTGTTGGGAGGACCTGGAAGCTGCATTCCTCGACAACTTCTAGGGCACATATGTGCGACCACCAGACGCCAATGACCTAAGCCACATAATCCAGCAGCCAGACAAATCGGCCAGACAATTCTAGACACGGTTCCTAACAAAGAAAAATCAAATCGTCGACTGTCCAGATGCAGTGGCCCTCGCAGCCTTCAAACACAACATCCGCGACGAGTGGCTGGCCTGGCACCTAGGACAGGAAAAGCCGAAATCCATGGCAGCCCTCACATCACTCATGACCCGCCTCTGTGCGGGGAGGATAGCTGGCTAGCCCGCAGTAACAACCTCAGCAAAAATTCTGGCAGTCTGGATACCAAGGACCGCAATGGCAGGTCGCGTCGAAACAAAAACAAACGCCGCGTTAACAGTGATAACACTAAGGATACGGCAGTCAACGCCGGATTCAGAGGCTCTAAACCCGGTCAGCGGAAAAAGCCATTCAAAAGAACCACTCCGGGTCCGTCCAATTTGGACCGAATACTCGACCGCTCTTGCCAGATACATGGCACCCCTGAAAAGCCAGCTAATCGCACTAACAGGGATTGTTGGGTATTCAAGCAGGCAGGCAAGTTAATTGCCGAAAACAACGACAAGGGGCTGCATAGCGATGACGTGGAAGAGACCCGGCCGCCGAACAGTAGAGGACAGAAGGGTTTCCCCCCACAAGTGTGGACGGTAAACATGATATACGCAACCCACATACCCAAGAGGGAACGGAAGCGTGCACTTAGGGATGTATATGCGATGGAGCCAGTCACCCCGAAGTTCAATCCATGGTCCTCTTGCCCGATCACTTTTGATTGAAGGGATCACCCCACCAGTATCCGCCATGGCGGATTCGCCGCATTGGTTTTAGACCCAATCGTCGATGGATTTCACCTTACCAGAGTCCTGATGGACGGCGGCAGCAGCCTGAACTTGCTTTAGCAGGATACAGTGCGCAAGATGGGCATAGACCCCTCAAGGATTAAACCTACAAATATGACCTTCAAAGGCGTCATACCAAGTGTAGAGGCCAATTGTACAGGCTCGGTTACACTGGAAGTGGTCTTCGGATCCCTGGATAACTTCCGAAGCGAGGAGTTAATCTTCGATATAGTCCCGTTCCGCAGCGGCTATCATGCTCTGCTCGGACGGACCGCGTTTGCAAAGTTCAACGCGGTGCCACATTATGCAGACCTCAAGCTCAAGATGCCAGGCCCTCGAGGAGTCATCACGGTCAACGGAAACACAGAACGCTCCCTCCGAACGGAGGAACATACATCGGCTCTCGCAGCAGAAGTACAGAGCAGCCTCTTAAGGCAATTCTCAAGTCCGGCCGTTAAGCGACCGGACATATCCAAGCGCGCCCGGAGTAACATACATCAAGACCACCTGGCACGTTCCGAGCACGCGTAGCAATGCGGCCCCAACCCCAGCCCTTGCATGATTGCAAGACTAGTACTTCGCGTACATCGTTACGCTCTGGAGATACCATGGGCATAGGGGGAGGGGCACGACCACGACAGGCCCAGAGTGCGGCTCAACCACACCAGGGGCTCCCAAGTGTGT
>NW_025241082.1:0-3421 GCF_018294505.1 Triticum aestivum
CTGACACTGATGGTAATGTTAATGTCTACAAAGCTCAACTTGTCACAAAAGGTTTTCGACAAGTTCAATGGGTTGACTATGATGAGACTTTCTCAACCGTAGCTATGCTTAAGTCCGTCCGAATCATGTTAGCAATTGCCACATTTTATGAAATCTGGCAAATGGATGTCAAAATTGCATTCCTTAAATTGATATCTCCAAGAAGAGTTGTATATGATGCAACCAAAAGGTTTTGTCGATCCTAAAGTTGCTAACAATGTGAGCAAGCTCCAGCGATCCATCTATGGACTGGTGCAAGCATCTCGGAGTTGGAATATATGCTTTGATGAGGTGTTCAAAACATATGGTTTTATACAGACTTACGGTGAAGCCTGTATTTACAAGAAAGTGAGTGGGAGCTATGTAGCATTTCTGATATTATATGTGGATGACATATTGTTGATTGTAAATGATATACAATTTCTATATAGCATAAAAGGATATTTAAATAAGAATTTTTCACTGAAAGACCTCGGTGAAGCTGCTTACATATTGGGCATCAAGATCTATAGAGATAGATCAAGATGCTTGATAAGACTTCCAATGAGTACATACCTTGACAAGATGTTGAAGGAGTTCAAAATGGATCAGTCAAAGAAGGAGTTCTTGCATGTATTGTAAGGTGTGAAGTTGAGTAAAGACTCAAAACCCGACCACGACAGAAGATAAAGGGATAATGAAAGGCAGTCCCTATTCCTCAGCCATAGGTCCTATAAAGTATGCTATGCTGTGTACCAAATATGTTGTGTACCTTGCCATGAGTTAGGCAAGGGGGTATAATAGTGATCCAGGAATAGATCACTGGTCAGCAGTCAAAATTATCCTTAGTTACCTTAAATAGGACTAAGGAAATGTTTATCGGTTATGGAGGTGATAAAGAGTTTGTCGTAAAGGGTTACGTCGATGCAAGCTTTGACACCGATCTAGATGACTCTAAGTCTCAATCCAGATACTTATTGAACGTGGGAGAAATTAGCTAGAGTAGCTCCATGCAGAGCATTGTAGACATAGAAATTTGCAAAATACATACGGATCCGAATGTGGTAGACTCGCTGAACTTTTCTCACAAGCAAAACATGATCACACCTTAGTATTCTTTGGGTGTTAATCACATAGCGATGTGAACTAGATTATTGAATCTAGTAAACCCTTTGGGTGTTGGTCACATGGCGATGTTAACTATGGGTGTTAATCACATAAAGATGTGAAATATTGGTGTTAAATCACATGGCGATGTGAACTAGATTACTGACTCTAGTGCAAGTGGGAGACTGAAGGAAATATGCCCTAGAGGCAATAATAAAGTTCTTATTTTATATTTCCTTATATTATGATAAATGTTTATTATTCATGCTAGCATTGTATTAACCAAAAACTTAATACATGTGTGGATACATAGACAAAACACCATGTCCCTAGTAAGCCTCTATTAGACTAGCTCATTAATCTAAGATGGTTAAGTTTCCTGACCATAGACATGTGTTGTCATTTGATGAACGGGATCATATCAACAGGAGAATGATGTGATGGACAAGACCCATCCGTTAGCATAGCATATTGATCATTCAGTTTTATTGCTATTGCTTTCTTCATGTCAAATACATATTCCTTCGACTATGAGATTATGCAACTCCCGGATACCGGAGAAATACCTTGTGTGCTATCAAATGTCACAATGTAACTAGGTGATTATAAAGATGCTCTACAGGTATCTCTGAAGGTGTTTGTTGGGTTGGCATAGATCAAGATAGGATTTGTCACTCCGAGTTTCGGAGGGGTATGTCTGGGCCCTCTCGATAATACACATCATAAGAATCCTTGCAAGCAAAGTGACTAATGAGTTAGTTGCAGGATGATGTATTACAAAACAAGTAAAGAGACTTTTCGGTAACGATATTGAACTAGGTATGAAGATACCAATGACTGGATCTTGCCCAAGTAACATACCGATGAACAAAGGGAATTACGTATGTTGTCATAACGGTTCCACCGACAAAGATCTTCGTAGAATATGTAGGAGCCAATATGGGCATCCAGGTTCCGCTATTGGTTATTGACCGGAGAGGTGTCTCGGTCATGTCTACATAGTGCTCGAACTCGTAGGGTCCGCACGCCTAATATTCAATGACGATATAGGATTATATGAGTTATGTGATTTGGGGACCAAATGTTGTTCGGAGTCCCGGATGATATCACATACATAACGAGGAGTCTTGAAATGGTCGAAAGGTAAAGATTGATATATAGGACGATGGTATTCGGACACCGGAAGTGTTTCCTAGGGTACTGGGTACCTATAGGGTCACTGGAAGGGGTTCCAGGCACCCCCGGCAAAGATATGGACTTAATGGGCCAAGGGAGGGACAGACCAGCCAACAAGGGGCTGGTGCGCCCCTCCACCAGGCCGGCCAGCACTAGGGAAAGGAAAGGGGGGAGGGCAAGTCCTTCCTTCCTTTCCCTCCTCAAGGGAGAAAGGAAAGGGGGCGCCACCTCCCCCTTCCTTCCCCTGGCGCCTATACAAGGAAGGGGGGGCAAACCTGGGCAGTAGCCCAAGTGGGATTTGGCCCCACTTGGGGCGCCCCTTGGCCTCTCCCCTCTCCCTCCCACCTATATATATGAGGAAGGGGTGCCTAGCACACACGAGATCAATTGTTAGCCGTGTGCGGTACCCCCCTCCACCGTTTACACCCTCGGTCATATTTTCGTAGTGCTTAGGCGAAGCCCTGAGAGGATCACTTCACCATCATTGTGACCACGCCGTCGTGCTGATGGAACTCATCTACTACCTCAAAGACTTGCTAGATCAAGAAGGTGAGGGACGTCACCGAGATGAACGTGTGGAAAACTCGGAGGTGTCGTACGTTTGGTACTCGATCGGTGGATCGAGAAGAAAGTTTGACTACTTCAACCACGTTGTGAAACGCTTCCGCCTATGGTCTACGAGGGTACCACTAATTGGTAAAACCTTATACATAGAACTTTAGAAGTAGCACTGGTTAAAATGAGGCGCTAGTTCTACATAGCAGTAGCGCGTGCGCGTGAACCGCGCTACATATACTGGTTTAGCAGTAGCGCTTCTGCTGCGAAAAGTGCTACTACTAAACTTCCCACTACGAAGCCGATAGGCTACGAATACTTGTAGCGACCTTAGGAAAACCGTGCTACCGCTAAGGCTATTGTAGAAGCGCATTTTCCGCGAGAGCGCTACTGCTAATGGAAAGAAAATAAAATGAAAAACAAACAAAAATGAAAATGAAAATGAAAATGAAAGGAATAGAAAAAGGATAAAGGAAAAATAAAATGTAAATAAAAGGAAAAATAAAGGGGAAGGCATAGCAGTAGCGTCTGCTCATAACAGGTGCTATAGATAATATAGCAGCAG
>NW_025241083.1:0-3421 GCF_018294505.1 Triticum aestivum
AAAGGTTGGGATGTCGTTTATGAAGTGCCGCCACGTGCTAGACTTTCTCCCCCAAAGGAAGAGGATTATGAACCTCACATTAACCCAGACACATATGAAGGAGAATTCTTCCAAGAGACACGTCTTTCCAAAAAGCGTTTCAAGAACCGCTATACTTCACCCCAAAACATTGAAGTAGACAGCGACAATGAATCTGACATCACCCCAGAGGAGGAACAAGAAGAGACGGAACAAGAAGAGGTTACTGCTGCAGATGACCTGTCAATGCTTGACCGATTACGTCAAGGTGGCCTTGCACATGTTGATGCCAATGAACCCTATGAGCCCATCATTGATTATAGTGATGATGATGATTATGCATTTATTGATGATACTGATCGAGATTATTAGTAGTGTCAGGTATTCAAATTTTTTATGTTGTACTTGATGATGATACACTTAAGTGATATACATATTATTATTCATGTCAGTACTTTTTTTATGTTGTACTAATTTCGTTTATTCTTTGTCATGGCAGGTGTTGAAAGATGGTGGGCGCTGGTCGGGAGCGCGCCGAGGCCCCTTCTTCGTCGGCGCGTGGTGCGAGGTCTTCCATTCCACACGCACCTCTCCGCTGAGCATTGCTGGACAGTATGGCGACACCGTCGGGCCCTTCTTCGTCGACCGCGGTGCCCAGCAGGGGACGAGGTAAGAAGAAGAGAGGAGGTGGAGCACGTGGTCACGGGAGAGGAGGTAGGGTGACTCTTACGGCGCCTTCCTCGCCGCCGCCCCCAGCTATTTCACCCGAGCACGTGACTGCTAGGGTGGACTCGTCTGAGGAGGAGGCTGCACGGACTCCGGTCCACAGGTCTTCGGCCCATGAGCCTCGGGTCGACGGGCCTTCGGCCCACAAGACTTGGGCCCACGAGACCCCAGAGGAGCACACGTCTAGATGGGGTACCTGGTCGGGTCAGCCTGAGGAGCCAAGTGGCCACGCTGATGATGGCGGGGAGCCGAGTGGCCATGCTGATGATGGCGGGGAGCCGACTGATGAGGAGGGGGAGGAGGGGGGCAATGTCTACCAGCGTGGTGCTACACGGCTCCCGTCCGTGCCGGCGACCATGAGCAGAGGTGGTTGATTTTCCCTGATGGGGAGAGGTAAGTGCATTTAATCTTTTTGTACCTTCTGCATTCACGTTTCTTCAAATAACTGATGTGTTGGCCTTGTCATGCTGTAGGGGTTGGGACCACCATGAAAGTGACCGCCGACCCAACTCCATCCTTGGAGTTCTGATTCGGCAAAACTTCCCGGGGTTTGTCACGTTGCCTGGTGAGGGTCGGCTTCCAGAGGTTGGATTGACTTGGGAGCACTACTTGGCTGCCCCGGCCCCGCCGGGTGAGATTATCGACGGTGTCTTGTGCAAGACAAGGGCAGACATCGTGATCAGAAAGTTCTGGGTAATTACTCCTTTACACAATTAAAAATCTTCAACTAGCTAGTTATTAATTATACTAATCAATATTGTCTCATTTGATTGCGGACATTCTACAGGTGTGAGGAGGGATACGAGGAGGAGGCGGATCATGTTATCCACAAGGAGTGCAAGCGCCTACTTCAGAACTTACGGCATGAGTTTCGGGTGCAGGCTGTTCGAGACTACTACGCTGGGCGTGGTATCAAGAAGCCCAAGCAGGAGTGCCGCGATAAGTTCTTGAGTAAGGAGAAGTACATGAAGGTAATTCTTAAGGCCTTGTACTTACTTCCTTCATTTAGTAATTCATAGCCGTAGCGCTCAAGTTTCTATTTTCTAACTTAGGCCCCTCCGAGATGGTGTGCGGATCGGATGGATTGTTGGGAGGTGTTGGTCAATGTGTGGTGCTCAAAAGAATGGCTGGCCACCCACAAAGAGGCCAAGGACAAACGTGCCCAAATGGAAGGTGTGCCACACCACCAAGGCAGCTCCAACTTATTTCAGTACGGGCGGAACTGGGTATGTGGTTTGCTTCATGATTCATGAAATTCATTCATCATGCTAGCTTTAGCCCTGTAATTACTAATTTACTTTGTTTCTCTCTTTCAGACACGCTACAATAAGGCGGATAAGGTGCCAGAGGTGTACGACCTGTATGCCATGGCCCACACTGGCCCTTACAAGAAAGTCAAGGCATTCTCTGCGTCTAACCTCGATGATCCAAAGAACTTCACCAACATCTCCGCCCACGACAAGCTCATGCAATATAGAGATCAGGGGAAGGCGAGGAAAGGGGAGGACTTTAACCTGAGCCAGGGTCCCATTGATACAGAGCTGCTGATGATATCTGGTGGCGGGAGGTCCCATGGCTCCATAGCCATGGGAGATGGACTTATTCGTTTTCCTAGCACTCTCCCGCGGATCAAGGCGTGCCAGTCGAGCTCCGCTCCTGAGATAAGGCCTCGTGAACGGCCAGTCCAACTCGCCTTCAAGGTTAGTTATACGTACTCAGCTATCTTTCTCCATTACATTGTGTGCGCTTCCATCAATGATTACAAATGGTCATGTGAGTGGTGTTGCAGGCTGCTATACAGAGTGAGAGAGATAGAACGGAGAAACTTCTGGCGGAGGCAGCGGAGAGGCAGCGGGAGTTGGAGGAGAAGACGACAATGATGTTGGAGCAGGAGAGGGCACGGAATGACATGCAGGCAAGGGCCATGTACGAGCTCCTTGTGGTAAGTTTCTTCTACAGATTACTTGCTAGTCTTAACATTTGAGTCTCATTACTAACTAGTATGACTCTGTTGTGAAAACCAAATGTGCAGTCTGTGTGCGAGAAGTCCGGTCAGACCGCTCCGCCGATGCCAGTGATTGCTCCTGGGAGCACGGTGAGTTTAATTTGAATGGACATTACTTGCTAGTCTTAACATTTGAGTGTCATAATGCTAACGAGACATTGGAAATGATCTTTGGTGCAGCTTAACTCCAGAAACGAATCGCACGATCCTTCTCCAGCTACCGGCGCGAGCCAGCCCGCTCCTTCTCCAGCTACCAGCGCGAGCCAGCCCGCTCCTACACCTCCGTGATCACGGTAAGTTTCTCTAGTGTTTTGCTTAACAAACGCATAAAGATCTAGACTTAGCTTTATTTCCTCCAATATTCTTACCATAATGACCTAGAGTTAGCTTCTTTTCCTCCAAAATGACTTAATAAGCTTACTGACCTCATAAACCATCCATTCTACCTAAGTTAGCTCTAAAATGACTCATTTTACCTTAGTTAGCTTACAAGTGATCCAATTTATCCAAGTTAGCTCTAAAATGACCCATTTTACGTAGATTAGCTCCTAAATGATCCATTTTACCTACGTTAGCTTTAAAATGACCCATTTCACCTAGGTTAGCTCCAAAATGACCCATTTCACCTAGGTTAGCTCCAAAATGACCCATTTCACCTAAGTTAGCTAAAAA
>NW_025241084.1:0-1966 GCF_018294505.1 Triticum aestivum
GCACCATATCCAATAGGGTGCGATTACGACGTTCGGACACACCGTTTCGCTGAGGTGTTCTAGGCGGCGTGAGCTGTGAAACGATTCCACATTTCCTTAAGTGTGTACCAAATTCGTGACTTAAGTATTCTCCTCCACGATCTGATCGTAAGAATTTTATCTTTCGGTCACGTTGATTCTCTACCTCATTCTGAAATTCCTTGAACTTTTCAAAGGTCTCAGACTTGTGTTTCATTAAGTAGACATACCCATATCTACTCAAGTCATCTGTGAGAGTGAGAACATAACGATATCCTCCGCGAGCCTCAACGCTCATTGGACCGCACACATCGGTATGTATGATTTCCAACAAGTTGGTTGCTCGCTCCATTGTTCCGGAGAACGGAGTCTTGGTCATTTTGCCCAAAAGGCATGGTTCGCACGTGTCAAACGATTCATAATCAAGAGACTCTAAGAGTCCATCGGCATGGAGCTTCTTCATGCGCTTGACACCAATGTGACCAAGGCGGCAGTGCCACAAGTATGTGGGACTATCGTTATCAACTTTAAATCTTTTGGCATCTACACTATGAACATGTGTTATATTACGCTCGAGATTCATTAAGAATAAACCATTGACCATCGGAGCATGACCATAAAACATATCTCTCATATAAATCGAACAACCATTATTCTCAGACTTAAATGAGTAGCCATCTCGTATTAAACGAGATCCAGATACAATGTTCATGCTCAAACTTGGCACTAAATAACAATTATTAAGGTTCAAAACTAATCCCGTAGGTAAATGTAGAGGCAGTGTGCCGACGGCGATCACATCGACTCTGGAACCATTCCCGACGCGCATCGTCACCTCGTCCTTCGCAAGTCTCCGTTTATTCCGCAGCTCCTGCTGTGAGTTACAAATATGAGCAACGGCACCGGTATCAAATACCCAGGAGTTACTACGAGTACTGGTAAGGTACACATCAATCACATGTATATCAAATATACCTTTGGTGTTGCCGGCCTTCTTATCCGCTAAGTATTTGGGGCAGTTCCGCTTCCAGTGACCCTTCCCCTTGCAATAAAAGCACTCAGTCTCAGGCTTGGGTCCATTCTTTGACTTCTTCCCGGTAACTGGCTTACCAGGCGCGGCAACATCTTTGCCGTCCTTCTTGAAGTTCTTCTTACCCTTGCCCTTCTTAAACTTAGTGGTCTTATTGACCATCAACACTTGATGTTCTTTCTTGATTTCAGCCTCTGCTGACTTCAGCATCGAGAACACTTCAGGAATGGTCTTTTCCATCCCCTGCATGTTGTAGTTCATCACACAGCTCTTGTAGCTTGGTGGGAGCGACTGGAGGATTCTGTCAACGACTGCCTCATCTGGGAGGTTAATGTTCAGCTGGGTCATACGGTTGTGCAACCCAGACATCTTCAGGATGTGCTCACTGACAGAACTGTTTTCCTCTATCTTACAACTGTAGAACTTGTCGGAGACATCATATCTCTCGACCCGGGCATGAGCTTGAAAAACTAGTTTCAGCTCTTCGAACATCTCATATGCTCCGTGGTGCTCAAAACGCTTTTGGAGCCCCGGTTCTAAGCTGTAAAGCATGCCGCACTGAACGAGGGAGTAATCATCAGCACGAGACTGCCAAGCATTCATAATGTCTTGGTTCTCTGGGACGGGAGCGTCACCTAGCGGTCCTTCTAGGACATATTGTTTCCTGGCAGCTATGAGGATGATCCTCAGGTTCCGGACCCAGTCCATATAGTTGCTGCCATCATCTTTCAGCTTGGTTTTCTCTAGGAACGCGTTGAAGTTCATGTTGACATTAGCGTTGGCCATTGATCTACAAGACATATTTGCAAAGGTTTTAGACTAAGTTCATGATAATAAAGTTCTAATCAAATTATGAACTCCCACTTAGATTAGACATCCCTCTAGTCATCTAAGTGTTACACGATCCGAGTCGACTAG
>NW_025241084.1:1976-3421 GCF_018294505.1 Triticum aestivum
TTACCAGGCGCGGCAACATCTTTGCTGTCCTTCTTGAAGTTCTTCTTACCCTTGCCCTTCTTGAACTTAGTGGTCTTATTGACCATCAACACTTGATGTTCTTTCTTGATTTCAGCCTCTGCTGACTTCAGCATCGAGAACACTTCAGGAATGGTCTTTTCCATCCCCTGCATGTTGTAGTTCATCACAAAGCTCTTGTAGCTTGGTGGGAGCGACTGGAGGATTCTGTCAATGACCGCCTCATCTGGGAGGTTAATGTTCAGCTGGGTCATACGGTTGTGCAACCCAGACATCTTTAGGATGTGCTCACTGACAGAACTGTTTTCCTCCATCTTACAACTGTAGAACTTGTCGGAGACATCATATCTCTCGACCCGGGCATGAGCTTGAAAAACTAGTTTCAGCTCTTCGAACATCTCATATGCTCCGTGGTGCTCAAAACGCTTTTGGAGCCCCGGTTCTAAGATGTAAAGCATGCCGCACTGAACGAGGGAGTAATCATCAGCGCGAGCTTGCCAAGCATTCATAATGTCTTGGTTCTCGGGGACGGGAGCGTCACCTAGCGGTCCTTCTAGGACATATTGTTTCCTGGCAGCTATGAGGATGATCCTCTGGTTCCGGACCCAGTCCGTATAGTTGCTGCCATCATCTTTCAGCTTGGTTTTCTCTAGGAACGCGTTGAAGTTCATGTTGACATTAGCGTTGGCCATTGATCTACAAGACATATTTGCAAAGGTTTTAGACTAAGTTCATGATAATAAAGTTCTAATCAAATTATGAACTCCCACTTAGATTAGACATCCCTCTAGTCATCTAAGTGTTACACGATCCGAGTCGACTAGCCCGTGTCCGATCATCACGTGAGACGGACTAACATCGTCGGTGAACATTCTCATGTTGATCGTATCTTCTATACGATTCGTGTTCGACCTTTCGGTCTCCGTGTTCCGAGGCCATGTCTGCACATGCTAGGCTCGTCAAGTTAACCCTAAGTGTTTTCGCTGTGTAAAACTGTCTTACACCCGTTGTATGTGAACGTAAGAATCCATCACACCCGATCATCACGTGGTGCTTAGAAGCGACGAACTGTAGCAACGGTGCACAGTTAGGGGAGAACACTTCTTGAAATTTTGTAAGGGATCATCTTATTTACTACCGTCGTCCTAAGTAAACAAGATGCATAAACATAATAAACATCACATGCAATTATATGGTTGTGACATGATATGGCCAATATCATATAGCTCCATTGATCTTCATCTTCGGGGCTCCATGATCATCTTGTCACCGGCTTGACACCATGATCTCCATCATCATGATCTCCATCATCGTGTCTTCATGAAGTTGTCATGCCAACGACTACTTCTACTTCTATGACTAACGTTTAGCAATAAAGTAAAGTAGTTTACATGGCGTTGTTCAATGACACGCAGGTCATACAAAAA
>NW_025241085.1:0-3421 GCF_018294505.1 Triticum aestivum
TGAACTTTTGTCTTGAATCTTTCGGATCTGAATATTCATGCCACAATTAAGAAGATTTACATTGAAATTATGCCAAAGTATCACTCCGCATCAAAAATTCTTTTTTATCATTTACCTACTCAAGGACGAGCAGGAATTAAGCTTGGGGATGCCTGATACGTCTCCAACGTATCTATAATTTTTGATTGCTCCATGCTACTTTATCTACTTTTTTGGACCATATTGGGCTTTATTTTCCACTTTTATATTATTTTTGAGACTAACCTATTAACCGGAGGCCCAGTCCAGAATTGCTGTTTTTTGCCTATTTCAGTGTTTCAAAGAAACGGAATATCAAATGGAGTCCAAACGGAATGAAACCTTCGGGAACGTGATTTTCTCACTAAACGTGATCCAGGAGACTTGGACCCTACTCCAAGATGTAACAGAGGCGGTCACGAGGGTGGGGGCGCGCCCCTAGGGCACGCCCCCTGCCTCGTGGCCCCCTGTTGCTCCACCGACGTACTCCTTCCTCCTATATATACCTACGTATCCCAAACGACCAGAAGAGGAGCCAAAAACCTAATTCCACCACCGCAACCTTATGTATCCACGAGATCCCATCTTGGGGCCTGTTCCGGAGCTCTGTCGGAGGGGGCATCCACCATGGAGGGCTTCTACATCAACACCATAGCCCCTCCGATGAAGTGTGAGTAGTTTACTTCAGACCTTCAGGTCCATAGCTAGTAGCTAGATGGCTTCTTCTCTCTTTTTGGATCTCAATACAATGTTCTCCCCCTCTCTCGTGGAGATCTATTCGATGTAATCTTCTTTTTGCGGTGTGTTTGTTGAGACCGATGAATTGTGGGTTTATGATCCAGTTTATCTATGAACAATATTTGAATCTTCTCTGAATTCTTTTATGTATGATTGAGTTATCTTTGCAAGTCCCTTCGAATTATCCTTTTGGTTTGGCCAACTAGATTGGTAGTTCTTGCAATGGAAGAAGTGCTTAGCTTTGGGTTCAATCTTGCGGTGTCCTTTCCCAGTGATAGAAGGGGCAGCAAGGCACGTATTGTATTGTTGCCATCGAGGATAACAAGATGGGGTTTTTGTCATATTGCATGAATTTATCCCTCTACATCATGTCATCTTGCTTAAGGCGTTACTCTGTTTTTAACTTAATACTCTAGATGCATGCTGGATAGTGATCGATGAGTGGAGTAATAGTAGTAGATGCAGAATCATTTCGATCTACTTGTCTCGGATGTGATGCCTATATACATGATCATACCTAGATATACTCATAACTATGCTCAATTCTGTCAATTGCTCAACCGTAATTTGTTCACCCACCGTAGAATATCTATGCTCTTGAGAGAAGCCACTAGTGAAACCTATGGCCCCCGGGTCTAGTCTCATCATATCAATCTCCATTACTTTATTACTTGCTTTGTTTTTACTTTGCCTTTTACTTTTCAGTTTGCATCTATCTATCAAAAATACCAAAAATATTATTTATCATCTCTATGAGATATCACTCTCATAAGTGACCGTGAAGGGATTGACAACCCCTAATCGCGTTGGTTGCGAGGAGCTATCGTTTTGTGTAGGTACGAGGGACTTGTGCGTGGTCTCCTACTGGATTGATACCTTGGTTCTCAAAAACTGAGGGAAATACTTACACTACTTTGCTGCATCATCCTCTCCTCTTCGGGGAAATCCAACGCAGTGCTCAAGAGGTAGCAAAAGCCAACAGGTAGCAAGTGATAAAAGTGAGCGAAAATGGTATTGCAATGCTTCGAAACAAGGCCTAGGGTTCATACTTTCACTTGTGCAAGTTCTCTCAACAATAATAACATAATTGGATCATATAACAATCCCTCAACATGCAACAAAGAGTCATTCCAAAGTCACTACTAGCGGAGAAAAAACGGAGAGATTATTGTAGGGTACGAAACCACCTTAAAGTTATTCTTTCCGATCAATCCATTGGGCTATTCTTGTAAGTGTCACACACAGCCCTAGAGTTCGTAGTAAAATAACACCTTAAGACACAAATCAACCAAAACCCTAATGTCACCTCAATTATCCGTGGGTATGATTACACGATATGCATCACACAATCTTAGATTCATCTATTCAAACCAACACAAAGAACTTCAAAGAGCGCCCCAAAGTTTCTACTGGAGAGTCAAGACGAAAACGTGTGCCAACCCATATGCATAGTTTCCCAAGTTCACGGAACCCGCAAGTTGATCACCAAAACATACATCAAGTGAATCAACAGAATACCCCATTGTCACCACGGGCATCCCACGCAACACATATATCAAGTGTTCTCAAATCCTTAAAGACTCAATCCATTAGAAGAAGGTAGAGGGGGAGAAACATCATAAGATCCAACTATAATAGCAAAGCTCGCGGTACATCAAGATCATGCCAAATCAAAAACACGAGATAGAGAGAGAGAGAAAAAAAATCAAAGACATAGCTACTGGTACATACCCTCAGTACCGAGGGTGAACTACTCCCTCCTCGTCATGGAGAGCGCGAGGATGATGAAGATGGCCACCGGTGATGGACCCCCCTCCGGCAGGGTGCCGGAACAGGGCCCCGATTGGTTTTTGGTGGCTATAGAGGCTTGCGGCGGCGGAACTCCCGATCTAGGTTTCTTTTTGGGGGTTTCTGTATTTATAGGAATTTTTGGCGCGAGTCTCACGTCAGGGGGGAGGGGTCTCCCAGTCATCCACGAGATAGGGGGCGCCCCCAGTGGGTAGGGCGCGCCCTCCACCCCCTTGGATGGCTTGGGACTCTTCTGGCCCAACTCTTTTACTTCGAGGGCTTCCTTTGGTCCATAAAAAAATCCACAAAAAATGGTAGGTCAATTGGACTCCATTTGGTATCTTTTCTGTAAAACTCAAAAACAAGGGAAAAACAGAAACTGGCACGGGGCTCTAGGTTAATAGGTTAGTCCCAAAAATCATATAAAATAGCATATAAATGCATATAAAACATCCTAGATGGATAATATAATAGCATGGAACAATAAAAAATTGTAGATACGTTGAGACGTATCAGGGGGTCATCTCCAATGCATAAACCGAATAAACAAGGACTTCTAAGTGTTCCTTGGAGGTGTTGGTGTAGATGTTGGGGCAGCCGGATTGACGTTGGAGTTGGGCGGTGCAGAAGGGCCTGATGCAGCGTCGTGGTGCAGTGAAGCCATAGCTGGTGAAGTAGCATCGACCTCCTCATCAATGACGCGCACAACGACATTTGGGGCGGATGATGTGTAATCAGAATCTTCAATTGATGGTGCAGGAAGCCATGTAGCTGATTGCGGAGGCTTGGAGTTAAACTTGAACCTTGCTGTGAAGCCATCTATAGTGAGTTCATCTTCAGAACAGAGCAGAGTGAGGCTCTTCCAAGCACGCCGATA
>NW_025241086.1:0-3421 GCF_018294505.1 Triticum aestivum
GGTTGCTTGGATTTATTAAAAGTTTGCTTGGATTTACTAAAGGGTTGCTTAGATTTAAGAAAAGGTTGTTTAGATGTATACATGATTTATTCCTTATTTAAAATTTGAAAATTTGAAAATTCACTTCTTTATTTTATTAATTTAGGATCCAGAAGAAGTAGTTTTTCTTTGATCCATATCTTATTTGATTCATATTATAGTATATGAATACCCTCTATACATATGAAATAATATCTACCGGAAATCAGATGAGTTGATTTGTATTTTGTATTCTATACTATGTTTTCTTTATATATTAAATATGAAGTTCTTACTCTTTCTGTTGTTTGGAAAGATCGAACACACGATGTTCCTATTTCTTTATTTCGTGATGAGTCGTATGCTTGCGACAATAACGACAAAAAATTTTGAATTCTAATTGTCCGGGTGTATTGTGGCGATTCTTTTGAGTACTATATCTAGAAATCCCCGTCGATTCCTCATTGGCACCTTTTCGAACACAACTGATGCATTCCAAAATAACTCTGATTCTAACATCTTTTCCCTTGGCCATGAACCTCCTTTTCTTTTTGGATTGACTTAACTTAATTCTTCTACTTATTCTTTTATTCTTCTATTTTGAATCCGAAGAAGAAGAATAAAATTCATTAGAATAATTTTTTTATTCTTAAATTAAGTAATAAAAAATAGAGAAATAATTAAAGAATACAATCCTTGTCGAATTAGCAAAGATTTTGGTTCGAAATCATTTCATTTAATTAGCCAGCCCCACCTTTTCTATGCTCTGATTTCTGAGGCCTTATTTAGCTTGGGTACCCCTTTAAATTGAATTTCTATTTTCAAAAATGGGGTTTACAAAATTTTTAATGACTCTGAGGTTCAACCCAATCCATCTTTTCTTTCTTTTTCCTTCCGATACTAAAAAAAGATTGAAAAGGATCAAATTTTGTCATATCACGAAGAAATCTATCCCTCCCATAGCAATAACTAGAATTAAAAAAAAGGGAATGACAAAGCATCTGGGAATAAACGATTAATTTCTATCAATAAACCTGCTAAAGCACCAAACCATAGAGTACTTTGCACGGGTGCTACAGAGAGATATGTTTTTATATCCCGCATTGAAAATCCTCCTTCCTTGTTGGAATACATATATGATCATAAACTCTTGCCCAAGATTGTTATGCTATATATAAAATGAACCATATCGACGAAATTTTCCTATCCCTAAAAAAGAAAAAGATGACCCCTTCTTCCTATATATTAGCAAGGAAAAGTAATCCTTCTTTTATAGGCGAAATTATATTGGATTTTATATGTATATAATTCCTTAATTATATGAGACCAAAAAGAAGAAATGATACGAGGGTTCTATATATAGATAGAGAAAGAAAGAAGAAGAAAATAGAAAGAAGAAGAAAATTATGATGTGGAAAAGAAGACAGGAATTGTGTACAATGGCATTGTACAACAATTTAATTTGGAAAAGGGATGTAGCGCAGCTTGGTAGCGCGTTTGTTTTGGGTACAAAATGTCACAGGTTCAAATCCTGTCATCCCTACCTATTACTTCTTTCTTCTTTATAGGCAGTAGCGATGAGATCAATTAAAGTAAAGTGGGTATAACTTGAATTTGTGGAGACTATACGTACGTGAGATACATTAGGAATAGAAAAAGATTTTCTTTTTGAATGAATGAAAGCGCTCTTAGTTCAGTTCGGTAGAACGCGGGTCTCCAAAACCCGATGTCGTAGGTTCAAATCCTACAGAGCGTGATTCCATCTATTTTATGTCGAAGCAGAGTAAAATAACTTAACAAAATTGAATTGTAACTCCAATTTCAATTTTACCTCCTCTCTGGTCTGGAGGAGGTCAATCAAAAAAAAAATGACTCAATCAAAGATCCAACTGATCCCCACGCCTGTATTGCAAATACGCAGTCACGAATAATCCCGCTAAAGTAATAGGAATTAGGCCTAAGACGATTCCAAATAGAAAAACTTCAATCATTTCGATTTGTTTGAGGGGATAAAAAAAGAGGTACGATCTATCCCTAAATAGTACTCTAAATTATCCACGAATCTCAATGACCAAGAAAAGAATTCCTAATTAGTCTGGAAAAGAGTCGTAGAATGCCAGGAATCCCAAAGAAAGATTTTTCTTTTCTGAATTATAATTATTCAGTCAATTCAAATAAGGCGTATCTTGTTCAAGCCAATAAATAGAGCTGGGGTTATAGTTAAAGCAGCCAGTAGAAAACCAAAATAACTAGTTAAAGTAAGCATGAAAGAGTTAAATTCCATTTTTTTACTACACTACATATGTTGGTAAAGCATTTACCTAAGTTATGGAAAATTCAGAATTCATCAGTTATTTTAGATAATACTAAAAAACAAGGTAGAGTAAGATACAGAAGTGTAAAAGAAAGTGGATTCATCAGATGATACATGAGTCCCTAATTCCGAATCAAGAGATTTGTTGTGGAATTTGTCAATTGAGTAAAGTAATAATATTAAGAACTAGATCATCTAACCCCATTGAATTTCATTTTTTCATTCAATTTTCAGGGAAATTTTTGAATAAAAGATAAATAAACAATTGAATTTGAAAAAAAAAACTTCTTTCTATTTTGGATAATTTCTTTTTCAATAGGACCCTCTTTTTGGAGTGAACGATCGAATATTCCCCTATTCCTTCTTATTTTAACTGATTGTATTCCATATGGAATAAGAGGAGAACAAAAGCATTCCACGACCTGCCAAGGGGCTGTTAAAAAAAAAGAAAGCTCTTCCTTGAATTTACTTTATTTTTATTCCTTTTTCGAACTCCAACCAAAGTAGATTCGAAGACGAGTCACTTCAATTATCCTTTTAAGTTCTATTCTATCTTCTGTCTTTCCCTATTTCATCTCGTAAAGTTCCGCGCTCACAGTTTGGTCAAGAAAGTTAGACCTAATCCAACAAACAATACAAGGATGAATTACGAATTATGAAAGGATAGATTTCACATATACTTGTCCTTGTATTGTGTCAGTATGAGAATATCCTTCCTAAATTATTTATCCAAACCTATTGATCATTAACTTAGATTTTCCCAAGATTTTGGCTGCTATTCCGAATTACTCTATTATTCCGAAGCCAATGAAAAGTAAGTAGAACCTACAAAAATGGGGTTTTCTATTGATGCCTTGAATAACATATAGCTTACCTATAGACAAAAAAAATAAAAAAGTAATTATGTTTCGGAACCAGGCAAAACCAGATTGCTGTGCCATAGGAAGGATAGCTATACTAATTCGGTATACTCAAAATACACCTTTGGTACAAAATTGACAATCTCACAAGGATGAAATATCAGTAATTTTCTATTTACTGGTCGATCCCATCTTTTACGGAATCAATTCCTTTTTTGAATGTACAAAA
>NW_025241087.1:0-3420 GCF_018294505.1 Triticum aestivum
ATAGCCTGGTAGGTTGATGGAGGTCAACTTGTCTAATGAGCCGGATGTATTCCAGTAAAAACTTTCGGTTTCAGGCATATGCATATGTGGACTTGATTAATAATGGAACAATCCCTCGGTCTATGCATATGTGGAAAACAAAGCTACCTTTACAAATCAAGATCTTTATGTGGTTCGTGCATTGGAGAGTAATTTTGACAAAGGACAACTTGGGCTGGACTTGATTAATAATGGAACAATCCCTCGGTCTATGCATATGTAGAAAACAAAGCTACCTTTACAAATCAAGATCTTTATGTTGTTCGTGCATTGACCATTGGGGAGTAACTTTGACAAAGGACAACTTGGGCAAACGTAGGTGAGAAGGGAGTAAAGGTTGTTATTTTTGTGATAATGGCGAAAGGATTCAATATTTGTTTCTCAGTTGACCAATAGCCAAGTTATTATGGTGAACAATTCATATGCCATTGAACATACCTCCTCCTTATACCATCTCCAAATTGTGTGGGAGTTCGTGCATTATTTTCGGTGAAAATGAATTGTCTAAATAATTGTGTTTTTTTGCAGGGAAAATAATTGTGTTTTAAACATGATCAATATCACAAACATTTTGCAGGTTATCTACCCGTCTGGCTGGATTTGTATGTGGGCATTACTGCACCATGCGGAAGGGAGGAAACTTATGTCCTTTGGATGCAATTGATGGGAGACGGAAGCACGAGATATCTGGATAAACAGTTATTTGGATAAACTGATGGGAGACGGAAGCACAAGAAGATGCAACTTATGTCCTTTGTCAGATCTCCCGTGTCGGATCTGGCTTGCCAGCCTCCGGATCTGCCCCTCCTCCTGCTTGGGGGTGCTGTCCGTGGCCGGATTCGGGCTCGACACCCTCCCGCTTGTCTGCCTCGGCTCCGGCATGCTCCCCAGACTGGATCTCGTCCCTCTCCATTGTCGGCATCAACCACCTCCCCATGCTGCACTGTGAGCTGGCTTCGGCGGCGCCCATGACCGGTGGTTCCCCCTCCGGTTCATGCCTCTGCCGTGTTGCCCGCTCCGGCTCTCCTCTCGTAGCAACTGGACGGGCATGTCCGCGCCGGGCCTTGCCATTGTTGGGTGCCTCCGTCCCCGACCTTCCCCGTGTTGGACCTGCCATGGCAAGGTCCTTTCTGGATGCCTTGCCCCTGCGCCCCGTCCCGTGCTCCGCCACGCGCCTCGTTCTTCATCTCCCCGCCACCGCCCGTTCTGTTGTCATCGTGCTCCTCCGCGTGCTCGCCTAACGAAGGTGGCGTCGTGGCTCTCTGCGTCATGGGAGACCTCCACCTCCCAGATCCCCCGGTGGGTTGTCGTTATCTCGTGGCTCACCTACAGGGGCACCGCACCAGTGGTCCTCACTGGTGGCCTCGGTGTTAAGGGTGCCTGCCGGCGTCGCTGACGGTTGGATTTTGCCCGGATTTGGGGTCGTCCATCCCAGCACTGCCTAGTGCTATTGGCGGTTGCTTGGCGTCTCGTCGAGGATGTGACCGGGATTTGGGAGAAATCCATGGTCGGCCAGCTGCTTCTGGCCGAGACAGCGGCGACGCTTCCCATGGTTTCCATCTTGATAGCGTTGTCTTCATCCCTCGGTCTTGTGATGTTTTGGTTGTGCTCGGTGGTGTTCTATGCTTGGTGATGCCCTTCGGCTACGCCGGTGGCACACAAGTGTCGTGTTGTCGTCTCGGCCTGGCGTGACCGTTCGAATGTACCCCATGACACGGGTGGTGTCACGGCGTTGTGCAGTCTTGGTTGCCCGGTGCTTTTCGATTGTGTCGACGGTGCAGTGTCGTGGTTTAGTCTCAGCTCGCCACTGCAATTCGAGCGCCTGTGGTGCCCCTTGTTGTGATGTTTTGGCTGTGCTCTATGCAGTTCTATGCTTGGTGATGCCCTTCGACTACGCCGGTGGCACACAGGTACCGTGGCGTCTTCTTGGCACGGCGTGACCGTTCGAATGTACCCCATGACATAGGTGGTATCCCGGCGTTGTGCAGTCTTGGTTCCCTGGTGTTTTTTGATTGCGTCGATGGTGCAGTTTCGTGGTTTAGTCTTGGCTTGCCGTTGCATTCGAGCGCCCGTAGTTGCCCCTTGTTGTGTTGTGTCCCCCTCGCCATGTGTTGTTTTTGCTATATTTCTCCTTCCTGTGCCCCCTGTACTTCTGCTTCACTTTAACCCTATGTTGTATTAGGCTGCAAAGCCTACAGGAAACAAACGAATACAATTCAGGTGGGGAGGATTGCTTTTCTCCCCCCCCCCCTCGTGAAAATTCAAAAAAAAAAATTAAAATGCAACTACTGTAGTCATATAGGACCAACAATATCCGTATGTCGAAGGAGGTGGTGGACCGATCCCTAGATTATGTTATCACCCATGTTATGTAAAATTCTTTCTGGCCACCCGGTCCAACCATATACACATCAAACAACGGTTGGTACTCCATTCAGTGTAGCGTAGACCACATACGAGGCAAGTGTGTACAGCGGAAAATAACATGCATAGGAGATGAGTTTTTGTCGTTACAAACCAAATCATTTATATATAGCCAAATCTACCATAATAAGGCATACGCTCCCACCCTTATAAGCGTTGTAAACCTATAGAATACCGTCCAATCGATGACCAAAAATATTGTCACGTCCTAGTTTTTTCCGAAATATGGAATGTCCAAAAAGTTCACAAAGAATTAAAAAATTTCTAAAACCTTTTTTGAATTGAGTGTTGAATGACCTGTATGGGCCACCAATGTCGGTGCTAAATCCAACATATAACAAGGTAGGGGGTCCTAAGCTAGGTGTCTTGGCATGATGGTAACAGTATGAACAAGTGACACAGAGATTCACTAGTAGAAAAAGGGTCGAGAATTAAAAAAATTCTGCAAAACCTTTTTTGAATTGAGTGATCACTTTTTTGAATTGAGTGACCACTTTTTTGAATGACCATTTTTGAATTGAGTGATAACTTTTTTGAATTAACTGTTGAATGACCTATATGGGCCACCAATGTCGATGCTAAATCCAACATATAACAAGGTAGGGGTTCCTAAGCTAGGTGTCTTGGCATGATGGTAACAATATGAACAAGTGACACAGAGATTCACTAGTAGAAAAAGGGTCAAATGTTCAGCTCATTAGTCTCGGTTTGTAATTGAGACGACACTAATGCGACCATTAGTGCCGGTTCCAACGGCTAGCTGGGCTGCTACCATTAGTACCGGTTCGTGGTGAATCTTTAGCACCGGTTCGTGCCACGAACCAGTACTAAAGAGAGTGGTGGCAGGATGTTGTCAGTCTGGGGCCCCTCCAGCACCTTTAGTACCCGTTCGTGGCATGAACCGGTGCTAAAGGTCGTCCTATATAAACCCTTCGTCCACCCGCGAGCGCGCTCTCT
>NW_025241088.1:0-3420 GCF_018294505.1 Triticum aestivum
CCAGGCCATCCCTGACAATGAACCAACTTAGGCCAAAAGCCTAAGCTTGGGGGAGTACGTATTTCCCACCGACATTACATTTATGTTCACACACTCATTGCTAGATGTCGGTGCTCATACTCTTTCACTATATTATCCATGCTAGTTTATTTTCTTTTTCCTGTTTTCTTCTTGTGTGTTTGATAAACCTTAAGAAAAAAATAGTAGTAGTTTACTTTTCTTGCTGTCGTAATAATTAAAAGGAAAACCCCCAAAACAATTCCCGTTCTTCTTTTGCTTGTTGGGAGCTTTCCCATGTAAATAGTTTTATTTCTTTTCTTTTCTTTTCTTTGGGGGTCGATAGGAGAAGACCATAATTAAATTGTTGAATTGGCTCTTATATGCATTATTGTTGATTTAACCAAGATCCCATATTGCCTTGTCTTCTCCTGTTTATTGAATGCTCGCAGATTCCAACTTAGTCCAATGCACGTGCACTCTTATTATTATTCACATTGTTCGGTCGTGCAAGTGAAAGGCAATTATGATGATATATGATGGACTGACTGAGATGAGAAAAGCTGGTATGAACTCGACCTCTCTTGTTTTTGTAAATATGATGAGTTCATCGTTCTTGATTCAGCTTATTATGAATAAATATGTTTGCAATGACAATTGGAGATCATAGTTGCTCGTGCCATGCTTGATTAGCTATGAGTTATAATGATTTACCTTGCGTACCAACATGCTATTAAAATGGTTGTGATGTGGTATGATGGGGTGGTATCCTCCTTTGAATGATTTAAGTGACTTGACTTGGCACATGTTCACGCATGTAGTTGAAACAAATCAACATAGCCTTCACGATATTTATGTTCATGGTGGATTATATCCTACTCATGCTTGCATCCAATGTTTATTAATATGCATGTTCATGGCTGTTGTCGCTCTCTAGTTGGTCGCTTCCCAGTCTTTTGCTAGCTTTCACTTGTACTAAGCAGGAATACTGCTTGTGCATCCAATCCCTTAAACCCCAAAGTTATTCCATATGAGTCCACTATACCTTCCTATATGCGGTATCTACCTGCCGTTCCAAGTAAATTTGTATGTGCCAAACTCTAAACCTTCAAATAAACATTCTGTTTTGTATGCTCGAATAGCTCATGTATCAACTAGGGCTGCCCTTATCTTCCATGTTAGGCGGGTTATTCTCAAGAGGAGTGGACTCCGCTCCTCACTCACGAGAAAATGGCTGGTCACCGGGATGCCCAGTCCCATGCTTTATGCAAACTAAACCAACATAATTGCAAACAAAACTCCCCCTGGGACCTGTTGTTTGTTGGAGGCACTCGTTGTTTCGAGCAAGCCATGGATTGATGCTTGTTGGTGGAGGGGGAGTATAAAATTTACCATTTTGTTTGGGAACCGCCTATAATGTGTGTAGCATGGAAGATATCGCCATCTCTTAGTTGTTATGTTGACAATGAAAGTATACCGCTCAAAATATTATTTATCTCTATTTGAAAACCGAGCTCTGGCACCTTTGCAAATCTCTGCTTCCCTCTACGAAGGGCCTATCTATTTACTTTTATGTTGAGTCATCACCCTCTTATTAAAAAACACTAGCTGGAGAGCACATCTGTCATTTGCATTCATTACTGTTAATTTATATTGGGTATGACTATGACTGGATCTCTTTTACCATGAATTACAATATCTAGTCAGTCCTTGATCTTTGAAGGTGCTCTGCATTTATGTTTTGCGGTCTCAGAAAGGGCTAGCGAGATACCATCTTGTTATATTATATCATGATTGTTTTGAGAAAGTGTTGTCATCCGAGATTTATTATTATGGCTCGCTAGTTGATTATGCTATTGATATGAGTAAACATGAGACCTGAGAGTTATTGGAAATGTGGTTAGTCATGATCTTTGCCGAAAACCTGAATGCTGGCTTTACATATTTACAATAACAAGAGCAAACAGAGTTTGTAAAAGTTTTTCTTTATCATTTTCAGTTTGTCAACTGAATTGCTTGAGGACAAGCAATGGTTTAAGCTTGGGGGAGTTGATATGTCTCCGTCGTATCTACTTTTACAAACATTTTTGCCCTTGTTTTGGACTCTAACTTGCCTGATTTGAATGGAACTAACCCGGACTAACGCTGTTTTCAGCAGAATTGCCATGATGTTGTTTTATGTGCAGAAAACAAAAGTTCTCGGAATGACCTGAAACTCCACGGATCGTCTAGTTAAAAATAATAAAAAATCCTCACCAAAGATGAAGGCCAGGGGGCCCACCACCTGTCCACGAGGGTGGGGGGCGCGCCCCTACCTCGTGGGCCTCCTAGAGATCTTCCGACACCAACTCCGACTCTATATATTTGCTTTCGGGGAGAAAAAAATCAAGGAGAAGAAATCATCGCGTTTTACGATACGGAGCCACCGCCAAGCCCTAAAACCTCTCGGGAGAGCTGATCTGGAGTCCGTTCGGGGCTCCAGAGAGGGGGATTCATCGCCGTCGTCATCATTAACCATCCTCCATCACCAATTTCATGATTCTCACCACCGTGCGTGAGTAATTCCATCGTAGGCTTGCTGGACGGTGATGGGTTGGATGAGATCTATCATGTAACTGAGTTAGTTTTGTTAGGGTTTGTTCCCTAGTATCCACTATGTTCTGAGATTGATGTTGCTATGACTTTGCTATGCTTAATGCTTGTCACTAGGGCCCGAGTGCCATGATTTCAGATCTGAACCTATTATGTTTTCATGAATATATGTGAGTTCTTGATCCTATCTTGCAAGTCTATAGTCACCTACTATGTGTTATGATCCGGCAACCCCGAAGTGACAATAATCGGGACCACTCCCGGTGATGATCATAGTTTGAGGAGTTCATGTATTCACTATGTGCTAATGCTTTGTTCCGGTTCTCTATTAAAAGGAGGCCTTAATATCCCTTAGTTTCCATTAGGACCCCGCTGCCACGGGAGGGTAGGACAAAAGATGTCATGCAAGTTCTTTTCCATAAGCACGTATGACTATATTCGGAATACATGCCTACATTACATTGATGAATTGGAGCTAGTTCTGTGTCACCCTATGTTATGACTGTTACATGATGAACCGCATCCGGCATAATTATCCATCACCGATCCATTGCCTACGAGTTTTCCATCTACTGGTTCATGCTTATTTACTTTCCCGTTGCTATTGTTACAATCACTACAAAATACCAAAAATATTACTTTTGCTTTCATTACTCTTTTGTTACCGTTACCACTACTATCATATTACTTTGCTACTAAATACCTTGTTGCAGATATTAAGTTATCCAGGTGTGGCTGAATTGACAACTCAGTTGCTAATACTTGAGAATATTCTTTGGCTCCCCTTGTGTCGAATCAATAAATTTGGGTTGAATACTCTACCCTCGAAAG
>NW_025241089.1:0-3420 GCF_018294505.1 Triticum aestivum
CCCCCCCCCTCTAGTCAACCATATCGATCCTTTCAACACTGCCATGATGTAACACCCACGATGCGGCTATATCTCCCACGTGTCAAAGCACGACTTAGAGGCATAACCGCATAGTGGTTTTGTCGCAAGAAGGGTCATCTTCACACAATCCCATGTAATGAACAAGAATGGGATAAAGAGAGTTGGCTTACAATCGCCACTTCACACAATAAATAATTAAGATCATACATCATTCAAATACACTCATAGACCGGCTACGGTCAAGTTCAAATGAAAAGAAGACAACCCCAAATGCTAGATCCCCGACCGTCCCGACTGGGCTCCTCTACTGATCATCTGGAAACAATACATAATAACGACCAAGGGCCTCATCAAATTCCCACTTCAGCTCAGTTGCGCCATCTGCGCCAGTATCCTCGGCACCTGCATCTGTTTTGGTAGAATCTGTGAGTCACGACGACTCAGCAATCTCACACCCACGAGATCAAGACTATTTAAGCTCATAGGTAGGTAAGGGGTAATATGGTGGAGCTGCAGCAAGCACTAAGCATATATGGTGGCTAACATATGCAAGTGAGAGCGAGAAGAGAAGCAACGCATCGGTCGAGAAACTAGAAGTGATCAAGAAGTGATCCTGAAACTACTTACGTCAAGCATAACACAAACCGTGTTCACTTCCCGGACTCCGCCGAGAAGAGACCATCACGGCTACACACACGGTTGATGCATTTTAAAGAGGTCAAGTGTCAAGTTATCTACAACCGGACATTAACAAATTCCCATCTGCCTCATAACCGCGGACACGGCTTTCGAAAGATTATATACCCTGCAGGGGTGTCCCAACTCAGCCCATCACAAGCTCTCACGGTCAACGAAGGAATAGACCTTCTCCCGGGAAGACCCGATCAGTCTCGGAAGCCCGGTTCGCAAAACATTTCGACAATGGTAAAACAAGACCAGCAAAGCCGCCCGATGTGCCGACAAATCCCGATAGGAGCTGCACATATCTCGTTCTCAGGGCACACCAGATGAACACTACGTACAACTAGAACCAGCCCTCAAGTTTCCCCGAGGTGGCGCTGCAAGTGGCTCTAGTTTGGACCAACACTCAGAGGAGCACTGGCCCGGGGGGGTAATAAAGATGACCCTTGGGCTCGCGAAAACCCAAGGGAAAGGGCTTAGGTGGCAAATGGTAAAACCAAGGTTGGGCCTTGCTGGAGGAGTTTTATTCAAAGCGAACTGTTAAGGGGGTCCCATAAATCACCCAACCGTGTAAGGAACGCAAAATCAAGGAACATAACACCGGTATCATGGAAACTAGGGTGGCAAGAGTGGAACAAGTCACCGGGCATAAGGCCAGGCCTTCCACCCTTTACCAAGTATATAAGGTGCATTAATTTAAACAGGAGATATTGTGATATCCCAAAATATCCGTGTTCCGACCAGGAACAAACTTCACCTTCACCTGCAACTAACAACGCTATAAGAGGGGCTGAGCAAAAGCGATGACATAGCCAGTCAATGGTTGCTAGGAAAGGTTGGTTAGAGGTTTGTCATGGCAATAGGTAGGCATGGTAAACAATGGCAGGAAGAGCTAACATAGCGATAGAGCGAATACTAGCAAGCAAAGATAGAAATGATTTCGAAGGTATGGTCATCTTGCCTGCAAGGTTCTCAGAGTTGTTGAAGGCTGGATCCTCGTTAGCGTACTCAACAGGTTCCTCGTGCACGTACTCGTCTCCCGGCTCTACCCAAAGCAAGAACACAAGCAAGGAACCACAATAAATCATGGTGCAATGCACAAGCAACATGATGCAATACATGTCATGATATGCGGGATGTGGTATGCAATGCATATGCGTGCTTCGGAAGGAAAGATGATGAACAAGGCATCAACTTGGCAAACCAAGTATGCCGCTGGAAAGATGAGATGATTTCGGTTGAAATCGATATGAAGATCACCGGATTCGGATGCACGGTTTGCAAATGGCAAGCAAGACAAGTATGGCACAAAGCTGCGATTAACAACACGATGCTACTTAGCATGCAACAATAAACTATGCTACAGCACCCCAACATGAAAACAAAGCATATGGCAGTGATCTACAGGAGATGCTTTACAAAAGAGGAACACTGAGCTACGGCTAAATCACAACATAACAAGTTCAAACAAGCATGGAGAAAGTGCATAAAAATATCAGGTTGGACATGGCATAAACAACATCACGAAGCAAGATTCAGAGTAGGTTATCAACATGCTACAGGAGCTTATAATAGCAAAGCAAGGCATGGCATGAATCTACTCAAAGCATAGATCAAAAGTCCCTTACTGACGATAAGCCAAAAGGGATCAGAAAATATGATGGCACCCACGTAAACATAGCAAGTTTCGTTAACAGATTTCAGCAAACAAAACATGGCATTGAAATAATTACGAAGGCACCTTCGTGAGCTCGATGCACTCACTACAGAGCACCTCATGATAAACTAAGCATACATCCATCAAGAAGGCATGTCATAGAAGCTATACATGGCAAGAAACAACATCATAGCATATCCGGACCAACTACAACAACCTCGGCCAGATTGAATAACATGTAAACAATCTGCCAGGAAACATTTTGAAGCAAAAGTAGAGCACGAAAATGACATACTAGACTACTCCATAATTGCAACCAGGACAATGGATGGATAGAGCATAACCATGTTTTTAAAACACCCTTACCGAACTATCTCAAATTATGCATGGATCTCTCTGTAGCAACATGTTTACATGGCATCAAAATTACAGCAGAACAGGAACTAAAATCAGCATTATCACGAAGCCTAGTTTGCATGTTTGTGCTAGTCACCACATTGATCACAAAAATACATGGTAAGCACCTCTGTAAAGAAGACATAGCCTAGTTCAAAACACATTTAGGGGCCAAGTTCATAGGATGCACACATCAATCATGGCAAAAATGACAAAAGAGCTCGTTCTGATAAGAATCTGAAACTAACATTATGAATCCCTCTTCCAACAGCATTTCGGGCATCAAGATGAGCTCAAATGTAAATGATGCAATGGAATGAAATGATGTACTCTTCGAGGCGAACAATCTGACATGCTACATGCCCAAAACGGAGCCATGGGTGCGAAGATGTGATGCGATGAAGATGCAACAAAATAATGGCAGAATATGACAGTGAAAAACGGGGGAGAAGAAAGTCAACCGTAGCGATTTTGGATCTGAGATCCAGATCGAGGGTTTCGCCGGAGTTCCTGTACGCCGGAGGTGAGGGAGGAGGCCGGGGCACCGCGGGAGAGGCGGAGGCTCGCCGGGGCATGGTCGCCGGCGGGGTTGAGGGGGAGGCGGCGGTGCTCGGCGTCGAGGGGCGCGGCGGCGGGGCAGGAGCGGGCGGCCGAGGCGGCCGGCG
>NW_025241090.1:0-3420 GCF_018294505.1 Triticum aestivum
ACGACTCTTCAGGAACGCAAGCTCGGATTCAAACTGACTTATGGCAGCCTGTATTGACACCAGGTTATGGTAAGGATTATAAGGTAACATTAAAGTCTCAAGCACCTTACAAGTAAAGATACTTGACACTTGGGGGCTAATGTATGCTGAAGAATTGTAAACCTTCTCTTCCCGGGTCACATATATATTACAGTTTCAAGCACCTTACAAGTAAAGATACTTGACACTTGGGGGCTAATGTGTGTTGCAAATTTAAAAGCCTTATGTTATAACCGGGTTAAGTTAATTCTTTTTGAGCCAGATAATTTAACAGGTAAAGCAGATTTCTAAAGTCTACAGCATATTTGTTCAATAAGCAATAGACTTGGGGGCTGGTACAGTATGTAAGACTTAGGTAAACAGTATAAGTAATACCTCAGATTTGTGCTGTATTTGTTTCACCATGTCAATTTCCAGGTCACGGCTATTATGCACTTGATTCAGATAGCCCGAGACTATATCACCAATGCTTAAGTGAGTATAATCAGTATTGTCCTGCTTGGCCTTTCGGCGTTGGGCAAATACTTCCTTGGCGGTACATTTGGCAAGGACGGTAGGCTGTCCTGGTTCAACAAACTGGGACTTCACAATCTCAACTTCCGGTTCATTCGTCTTGACCGGGCTAGGAATTTCCGGGTTATCAGAATCGTGGACAACGTCTTCTGCAGGAGGGTCATAGGTTGACACCGGAATACCGAAAGCCGGTTTAGGCGGTGGCTGATGAGTGGAGCTGTCAGGAATGGATGAGTCAATCGCCGGTTCAATGACCACCGGGTCTCTGGACGGCTTGTTCTTCTTTGCCCTCTTGCTGGGCTTCACCTGCAGGCTGTCAATCAAAGTGGAAGGATGAGTATCAATGTATAAGTATGGAAAAGCTTTAAGTAAGAAAAGTTGCATTACCCGGGAGCTGTTTTAAAAGCCGGCATGTTTGATTGCATCGACTCGTCGGAAGACGGAGAGGTATCCTGATATTTGGAGTCAGATGAATTGAGAGGTTGGCGAATTAGACCCTCCAAAGGAATAGCATAATGTAAATCGGAAATAACCTCGGTCCGATGCTTCCTGGTTACATCGGGTAAGCCAGAGGAGAGTTCTGCGTCTTGAGTGGCCCGAGTTTGCCTCCGGTTTTCATGCTGTTGTCGCTTCAAAAGAAATTGAGGATCTTGGTAAGCTAGAGGATGTGAAAATCTTACTTTCCAGGTCACCCTTCGGATTTTTTGTGTTGGCAAAGGCTCCGAGTCAGAGGAGATTATAGTTACCTCTTCGTCAATTGCTTGACTGTTCCCTGTGTCCTCCTGAAAGGACAAAATGTCAGTAGAGTAACACCAAAGGAGTTAAGGAAATTAAAAGATTGCCTCTTCCTCATCCGAAGACGAGTCATCCAATTTAAACAGATCAGAGGCGCTGGACTTTTTCTTCTTAGAGGTGCCCGTCTTGGAGGCCTTCCTTTCGTTTTTCTTGGCTGTCCTGGCTTGTATGGCAGCCTCATGGTCATACTTGACCTTCCAGAAATTGTCATCGACCTGTGGAAAAAGATAAGGAATCATAAATACAAGAAGGTATAACATGTTAAAGAGTATTTTTGAAGATTGATAACTTACTGCAGGGGCCGGGTTCTTCTTGCAGAAGGGAAGTAAGCCGAAGGCATTACTGGTTACAGTGCCCTCCTTCAACAGCGATTAGACTGTAGCGTCTACCACATCGTCTGGTAAATCATCAGGGCTATGACGCATTGGGTCATCCTTTTCGCCTGTGTAAGTACACATTAAGCCGGAGCGGCGGCTTAACGGTAATATCCACCAGGTGACCCAGGCTCAGACCAGATCGATGCCGTTTAACCCGTTCCCTAGAAGAGCTTTGATCTTCCTGATGGTTGGGTTGAGAGGCAGGCACTCAACAACGGATAACTTATCTGCCAGCGGATGATTGGATTCGAGACGCAGGGCGCAAAAGCCGGGCAGAGGCCTCTCATCAGCCGGTGATGTATCTTGATAGTAGAACCATGTCTGGTTCCAGTCTTTCGAGTGACTCGGCAGCTCAGCATAAGGGAAAAGACGATCTCTCTGCCGCTGGATTGAGATGCCGCCGAGCTCAAGACTAGGCCCATTTGCACGTTCATTTTGCCGGTTCAAATAAAAAAGTTCTCTGAACAAAAGCAGACTTGGCTCTTCTCCTAGGTACACCTCGCAGAAGACTTGAAAATTACAAAGATTTGACACGGAATTGGGTCCAATGTCTTGAGGTCTAAGGTCAAAGAAATTCAGAACTTCCCTGAAGAATTTTGAGCCAGGCGGGGAAAATCCCCGGTTCATGTGATCCGTGAAAACTACTACCTCCCCATCTTTGGGTTGAGGTATTTCCTCAGACGGGTTAGGGGCACGATAAGACATGACCTCCCTCTTCGGCAGATGGCCGGACTTCACGAACTTGGCAAGTTTGCTTTTGGTCACTGTGGAGGGAACCCAATTGCAAGTCACAGGGGCTTTGGCTGCTTTAGGAGCCATGACAACAGTGGCCTACGATAAAATAAGAAAGCTCCAGTTCAACTTTAACCCAGGAGAAATATCTAAAATTATTTAAAGTGGCGGCTTAAAGAAAGGGGCCTAATGATATAAGGGTGATTGTGCAATAATATTTAAGCCGCTAGCAGTGTCAAGAGCAATTCAGGAATTCTTAAGATCATGAGAAGAGGGCAAGGCTTACAGTTCAGTATTGCTTATTTAAACTATACACCTAGTGTCGGTGTCAAAACCGGCGGATCTCGGGTAGGGGGTCCCGAACTGTGCGTCTAGGCGGATGGTAACAGGAGACAAGGGACACGATGTTTTACCCAGGTTCGGGCCCTCTTGATGGAGGTAAAACCCTATGTCCTGCTTGATTAATATTGATGGTGTGTGTTACAAAAGTAGATCTACCACGAGATCAAGGAGGCTAAACCCTAGAAGCTAGCCTATGGTATGATTGTTCGTCTACGGACTAAAGCCATCCGGTTTATATAGACACCGGAGAGGGCTAGGGTTACACAGAGTCGGTTACAATGGTAGGAGATCTACATATCCGTATCACCAAGCTTGCCTTCCACGCCAAGGAAAGTCCCATGTGGACACGGGACGAAGTCTTCAATCTTGTATCTTCATAGTCTTGGAGTCCGGCCGATGATGATAGTTCGGCTATGAGGACACCCCCTAGTCCGAGACTCCCACAGTAGCCCCTGAACCAGGCTTCAACGACGATGAGTCCGGCGCGCATATTGTCTTCGGCATTGCAAGGCGGGTTCCTCCTCCGAATAATTTATAGAAGATTGTGAACACCAGGATAGTGTCTGGCTCTGCAAAATAAATTCCACATACCATCGTAGAGAGAATAACATTTACACAAGTT
>NW_025241091.1:0-3420 GCF_018294505.1 Triticum aestivum
AATATGATGAATTGTATTCGGAGACTAATCTTCTATTGTATTCGATGAATTTGTTGTTGCTGTGTGGTGCTGTCTATATGCTGTCCAGTAATATATTTTGTAACCTATGGAAATATCAGAAAAGAAAAAAATCCCTAATATTCATACTAGTGGCGCACCACCAACCAGTGCGCCATTAGTAAGCCAGAGCGCGCCATTAGTAAGCCAGAGCACATGGGTAAATATGGCCCCTGGGAGACATACTAATGGCGCACCGTGGGATATACTAATGGCGCACTGCGTGGTGCGTCATTAGTATACCAGATACTAATGGCGCACCCGAGGTGCGCCATTATTAAAAATTCTAATGGCGTGATGCTAGTGGCGCACTTCTGCTGTGCCATTAGTAGGCAAAACAGGTGCGCCACTAGCAGGCCTTTTCCTAGTAGTGAAAATATTATGCATCTTTTTATTTCTATTTTCCAAAAAATAGGATAGAAAGTATATGGTTGTTCAAAAATTAAAATGTATTTTGCATATTTCCTTGACCAGACAAAAGTGCTTAAAAAGAGAAAAGTAATATGGGCGTTCCATCGTAATGAAAAAACAACTAGTATTTCTTAATACAAGAACATTTTTTAGAAAAAACAGTTTTGAAAACTGTGAGTATTTTAAGAAATGTTAACAAGTTCTGGATGATTCAATTATCTTTTAAATCATGAGCATTTTTTTCAAGTGTCATGAATATTCTTGGAAACCATGAAAGCTTTTTCAATTTGGTGAGCATCTTTTAAAGAAAGAAAAAAATGAAAAAGAAATTAAAGAAAACTAGAACACTAGTAGAAAACAGGGCTTTGGTCATAGCTCAATATACACATTAGTCACGGCTGCATTACGAACCGGGACTAATGTGAGCATTAGTCCCGATTCGAGCGGCTAAAGGCATTAGTCCCGGTTCAAATGGGACCTTTAGTCCTGGTTTGAGATATGAACCGGGACTAAAGGGCATCGCACCCTTAAGTCCCAGTTCGTATCTCAAATCGGGACTGTAGTCCCTATTTGAGACATGAACCGGGACTAAAGGGAGTGATGCCCTTTAGCCCCTGTTCATGTCTCAAACCGGGACTAAAGGGGTTCGTGTCTTAAAATGTTCAGCACGAAAATCCGCATCCGATTTTGACCGCCGTAGGTCGTTTTGCAAATTTTTAGAATCCTCAAAATCTAAAAGGAAAAAATGTTATGCTCAAATTTCTTTTTCTTATTTTGATTAAATCTGGTCAAACTATGGTCAAACTACTTATTCAAGAAGTATTAGTGTTACTAAATAATTATTCAAGAATATTAGTGTTACTAAATAATTATTCAAGAATATTAGTGTTACTAAATAATTATTTCAATTTTTTTGAATTTGGTCAAATCTGGTCAAACAATGGTCAAACTACTTATTCAAGAAATATTGGTGTTACTAAATAATAATTATTTTTAGAATAATAGTTTCAAACTCAAACAGTGAAACATGTGACTTCATGCTCAAGCTAAACTCCTGAGGGTTAATAGGATTGACATCTTACTATTGTCAGGAAAACACCAAGTGCAGACTTGGAAACGAGGGGAAGAGAACCCGGAAGTTAAGCGTGCTCAGGCTGGAGTAGTGAGAGGATGGGTGACCGGCTGAGAAGATAGATGATTTAGAATGATGAGGGGTGATTACAGATTAGAGGTTAAATTGAGCAGTGATGAGGGGTGATTAGAGATTAAATAGTAAAATAATTCAAAATTTTGAAAATCGGGAAAGGAAATTCAAAAAAATATCGTAAAATTTCCTTTAGTCCCGGTTGGTGTTAGGTGGAGCTCCAAACAAAGGCCACGTGGAGGGCCTTTAGACCCGGTTCGTAACAGAACCGGGACTAAAAGGGGGAAGGGGGGCTTTAGTACCGACTCTTTAGTCCCGGTTCTAGAAACAGGACTAAAAGCCCTTTGGAACCGGAACAAATGGGCATTTTTCTACTAGTGAAAGAAATAAAAAAGAAACTCATGTCTTGAAAAATCCAACCAAAAAAACCAAGAAACCTCGTATAGAAACCAACTCAAGATGGAAAACCATAAAGACAATCAGAGTAAAAAGTGGTGGGCGAGAGAAAGAAAGGAAACATGAGAAACGAGATGGCGCATTAGAAAGCAAGGGATGTGCGATCTCCCTACATTTAGTGACGGTGCACAAAAAATAGCATTTTCCAACGAACATTGCACAATTGGTATTTCATATTCATTGCTTATAGAGAAGAAGAGTTCTCTTTTCATAAAAACCGCACACTCTGGCATCGTCTGGTCGTTGGGCCGATTATCTTTCATCCGCTTCGCATCGAACGGTATTTGTTTTAATTTTTTTTATTAGTGTTACTAAATAATTATTCAAGAATATTAGTGTTACTAAATAATTATTTCAATTTTTTGAATTTGGTCAAATCTGGTCAAACAATGGTCAAACTACTTATTCAAGAAATATTGGTGTTACTAAATAGTAATTATTTTTAGAATAATAGTTTCAAACTCAAACAGTGAAACATGTGAGTTCATGCTCAAGCTAAACTCCTGAGGGTTAATAGGATTGACATCTTACTATTGTCAGGAAAACAACAAGTGCAGACTTGGAAACGAGGGGAATAGAACCCGGAAGTTAAGCGTGCTCAGGCTGGAGTAGTGAGAGGATGGGTGACCGGCTGAGAAGATAGATGATTTAGAATGATGAGGGGTGATTACAGATTAGAGGTTAACTTGAGCAGTGATGAGGGGTGATTAGAGATTAAATAGTAAAATAATTCAGAAATTTGAAAATCGAGAAAAGAAATTCAGAAAAATATCATAAAATTTCCTTTAGTCCCGGTTGGTGTTAGCTGGAGCTCCAAACAGAGGTCACGTGGAGGGCCTTTAGACCTGGTTCGTAACAGAACCGGGACTAAAAGGGGGAGGGGGGCTTTAGTACCGACTCTTTAGTCCCGGTTCCAGAAACAGGACTAAAAGCCCTTTGGAACCGGAACAAATGGGCATTTTTCTACTAATGAAAGAAATAAAAAAGAAACTCATGTCTTGAAAAATCCAACCAAAAAAACTAAGAAACCTCGTATAGAAACCAACTCAAGATGGAAAACCATAAAGACAATCAGAGTAAAAAGTGGTGGGCGAGAGAAAGAAAGGAAACATGAGAAACGAGATGGCGCATTAGAAAGCAAGGGATGTGCGATCTCCCTACATTTAGTGACGGTGCACAAAAAATAGCATTTTCCAACGAACATTGCACAATTGGTATTTCATATTCATTGCTTATAGAGAAGAAGAGTTCTCTTTTCATAAAAACCGCACAGTCTAGCATCGTCTGGTCGTTGGGCCGATTATCTTTCATCCGCTCCGCATCGAACGGTCTTTGTTTTAAATTTTTTTTTT
>NW_025241092.1:0-3420 GCF_018294505.1 Triticum aestivum
TCTACAAGGGTATGTAGATGCACTCCTTTCTCTCATTGCTAGATGACTCCATAGATTGATCTTGGTGATGCGTAGAAAAATTTATTTTCTGCTACAATCCCCAACAACTCCCGAGCCCAACGAGAGCATCGTATTTGTTTCTCACTTCCTCCGTGGCTTAGGCTTCACCCTCGATACCCTTGTGAGGGGGCTCATGTTCTATTACGGGCAAGATTTTCATGCTCTATCCCCAGACTCCATCCTTCACATCTCGTTGTTTATCGTCGTGTGCAAAGCCTTCCTCCACATCACCCCGCACTTCAGCTTATGGCTTAAGACCTTCAATGTAAAGACAAAGGTGATCGAGGGGCGACACACGGAGTGCGGAGGCGCTGCAATAAGCAAAAACGCTGATGCCCCATGGCCAGAGGGCTTCTTCCCGGAGGTGTCCGATCTATGGCAGCGGAGGTGGTTCTATGTCATGGCTCCCAGAGGCACAAAGTGGGTGGCTGCCCCCGACTTCCGCTCGAGCCCTCTGCCTCAACTGGTGTCATGGGCCAACGTGGGACTGGATTGGGGGCCTGGTAATGACATACCGATATTACAGAGCCGCATTCGGGAGCTTCTTGAGAGGGACATTAGTCTTGTTAACGTAATTCAGGTAATGCTTGTCCGACGGATCTTGCCGTGCAAACATTGGCCTCTCCGGATGTGGGAGTTCAACCCGGAGGGTCCGCGAACTATTCAGCACTTCTTCGGCATGACACTCGAAGGGATGTGTAAGTTATTCTTTGGACCACAAGTAAATTGTCCGGACACCACCGAGGATGCGGGCCTGAGCTGCAACTGCCCCGATACCCAAGTAAGTAACCTAGAAATCGAAAACTTTGTTTATATTCATCACAACATTATTCTGAAATTCATCTGCGGCTAGGATTGGCTCAGCAAGGCGGAGAGAATCAGGTGTCCGGCACCACTTCCCGAAGGCTCGCCTAGTCCTGCAATAGCCAGGATGCTTAGACGTGTGCTAAGTCAAGTGCCCTCGAGGAAAGACGAAGGGAAGAACAGAGAAGCAGAGCTTCACACATTGCACATGCAAACCGGGGGAAATACTATTTCCATGAAGGAGGATAGTCGGGGAGGGGAATCTAAGGCCTCCTCCCCTCACGGATATAAGAGGGCCGCCTCTGAAGACTTGGAGATAGAGGTGCCTAGACAAGGGAAGAAAACTTCACCAGGGGGCCCTGCCCCGGAGGGCATCCTCACCGCGCCATGCCTGCAAATAGGCCAACCTTCCACCGAGCTGGTAGTTAATTGTAAATACAAAGCTACTGCTTCCTCCTCTGAGAATAATAACCAGGATCCATTCTTTGCAGTCCGGCTAGTAGCTCTTCTCAACAGAGTTCGTCTTCGGGGGATCTTCTTCCGGAGATGATGGAGAGTGAAACCCCACCTGCCTCTCCGCCTCATGGGGCGGGCGACCCCAAGGTGTCGTCACGGAGGAGTCCAGATTCCCGAGGCCAGAAGCTAATACTTTGGCCGCCCTGAGCCCGGAGCGTTCGGTTTCCACGGGGGGCAATAAGAAGGGTCCGGCACAGTCCGACGACCGGACAGACATGCTGACGGGCCTTCTGGAGCAAGCTGCTCTTTCGGAGGATCACCATTCGTTAATGGGCACGGTGCTTGAGAATATTTCACCCGCCACATGCGGGTTGAATGAAGCTTTTACGAGCCTGCTCAAAGGCTTTGAGGTACATAATGAAATACGTATATTTTTGGTTGTAGCGCACGCGCTAGGTGTGCTCTGTATAGATAGTAGCCCTTGAGACTCTGGTTGCCAGCCCTAGGCGGCAAACGGAGGATCACACTCTTAAGTAATGATCGCACTGCATTCATGCGCAGGTGGTGAAGGGTCCGGCGGTAGACCGGACCGCTGAAGCCGCCGAACTAAGGTGATAGATTGAAGCTGTGGACGCCGACATTACGCTTGTGAACGAGCGGCATGACGAGCCATAGAGTATGTGCTCTGTTTTCCTTATTTTTATAGGAAATATTATGAGGAGCATAATGTTAATGTGATATGTTTTAACTGCAGGCGGAGCTGCTGCCGTGGAGGCCCGGAGGGCGGAGCTTGCCCTAGCCAAGTAACAAGCCCGGGCTAGCAATGCGGCTGCCCTAAAGGCGGCCAAAGATTTGAGAGCCGAACAGGCTGCTCATTGCTGAACCGAAGATAAAATAGCTGAGATGGCTGTGGAGCTGAAAAACGCCACCGGCTGGTATGAGCTCCTTGAAAAGGAGAATCAGTCGAAGTCGGCCGACCTGAAGAAGGCCCTTGATGCGGCCAAGGAGACGCGTTCCGAAATTAGGGATGCACGGGAGGAGCTTCGACAGGCCGGAGAAATCACGGCTGGAAGCCCCTATTTGCTGCGGATGAAGTTCTTAGATCCAAAGTATGCTCCTCTGGATCGGCGCTAGAGCGCTGCAGACGCGTATGCAGATCTGGCAAAAAGTACGGCTGATGCGACCAAGTTTTTCGAGGATCAAAAAGATAGTGAAGTAGAAAGGCTGTTCTGGTCGCAATTCAGTGCTCCAACACGCCTATTGCCAATGAGTGAAAGGATGGCCACTGTGGCCGAGCTCCATAGGTTGTCCGATCTTGCAATGAGGTCTGTAATAGACCATCTATGGCCGAAGGGGCCGAAGCCGGACAATTATTTTGGTTTAGTGCAACAATTCCTTGGCGCCGTATCACGAATCGATGCCATGAAGAGGTCGGCATGCATAGAGGGTGCGCGGATGGCTCTTGCCCATGTTAAAACATATTGGGCAGATATGGAGGCTACCATCATTGCAACCCAGAATCCGGCGGGAAGCCAGGATGCAGCCGAGCACTACTTGGAGCAGGTAACAGAAGGTGCTCGTTTAATAAAGGCTCAGTGCTCGAAGAGTGTCATGTTCGAGTCACAAATTGTTCCGTTGTAAGAACAATTGTGTTTTAATTATAGAGGCCATGTTTATACTTTCGCCCGAAAGTGTTATTGTGCCTCCTGTGCGGCCGTTTGATGAATATATAACCTGAAAGTTAGTAGTCATTGGCTTCAGCCCCCACACATACAATGTGGGGGTGTTCGCAAAAATATGTGTAATCACACTTGATCCAACGTCTTGGTCCATTAAGGAGGTGATCGCATGTCGAACTAGGCAACCGGACTATATAGCTTTAGCACTTTCACTTAGCCATAGGAGTTTGACGGTGGGGCTACTATGTAGCCCCTGGTACCTTCTCATGCATCCGGATACGGGCGCGTGTGTACATGACCGGGAAACGGCCCTTCGTTAATGCGGAGGAATTCTAAAGATTCCGATGAGTCCTCGAGTGGTTGACCAGTCTCTCGCTATCATGACAGTCAGTTTTCGGCTTTCTCCACTGAGGTGCTCATC
>NW_025241093.1:0-3420 GCF_018294505.1 Triticum aestivum
GCTCATCAAAACTTGGGGGACAAAAAATATCATCTTCATCAAACATAGCTTCCCCAAGCTTGTGTCTTTGCATACCATTAGCATCATGGATATTCAAATAATTCATACTAACAACATTGCAATCATGCTCATCATTCAAAGATTTAGTGCCAAACATTTTAATGCATTCTTCTTCTAGCATTTTGGCACAATTATCGAAATCCTTATTTTCATGAAAGATATTAAAAAGATGAAGCATATGAGGTACCCTTAATTTCATTGTTTTGTAGTTTTCTTTTATAGAATAAACTAGTGATAAAACAAGAAACAAAAAGATTCGATTGCAAGATCTAAAGATATACCTTCAAGCGCTAACCTCCCCGTCAACGGCGCCAGAAAAGAGCTTGATATCTACTACACAACCTTCTTCTTGTAGACGTTGTTGGGCCTCCAAGTGCAGAGGTTTGTAGGACAGTAGCAAATTTCCCTCAAGTGGATGACCTAAGATTTATCAATCCGTGGGAGACGTAGGATGAAGATGGTCTCTCTCAAACAACCCTGCAACCAAATAACATAGAGTCTTGTGTGTCCCCAACACACCCAATACAATGGGAAATTGTATAGGTGCACTAGTTCGGCGAAGAGATAGTGATGCAAGTGCAATATGAATGGTAGATAAAGGTTTTTGTAATCTGAAAATATAAAAACAGCAAGGTAGCAAGTGGTAGAAGTGAGCATAAATGGTATTTCAATGCTAGGAAACAAGGCCTAGGGTTCATACTTTCACTAGTGCAAGTTCTCTCAACAATAATAACATAATTGGATCATATAACTATCCCTCAACATGCAACAAAGAGTCACTAATAGCGGAGAACAAACGAAGAGATTATTGTAGGGTACGAAACCACCTCAAAGTTATCATTTTTGATAGATCTATTCAAGAGTCCGTAGTAAAATAACACGAAGCTATTCTTTCTGTTCAATCTATCATAGAGTTCGTACTAGAATAACACCTTAAGACACAAATCAACCAAAACCCTAATGTCACCTAGATACTCCAATGTCACCTCAAGTATCCGTGGGTATGATTATACGATATGCATCACACAATCTCAGATTCATCTATTGAAACAACACAAAGAACTTCAAAGAGTGCCCCAAAGTTTCTACCGGAGAGTCAAGACGAAATGTATGCCAACCACTATGCATAAGTTCACCAGGTAACGAAACTCGCAAGTTGATCACCAAAACATACATCAAGTGGATCACATGATATCCCATTGTCACCACAGATAAGCACGTGCAAGACATATATCAAGTGTTCTCAAATCCTTAAAGACTCAATTTGATAAGATAACTTCAAAGGGAAAACTCAATCCATCTCAAGAAAGTAAAGGGGAGAAACATCATAAGATCCAACTATAATAGCAAAGATCGCGATACATCAAGATCGTACCACCTCAAGAACACGAGAGAGAGAGAGAGACAGAGAGAGAGAGAGAGAGAGAGAGATCAAACACATTGCTACTGGTACATACCCTCAGCCCCGAGGATGGACTACTCCCTCCTCATCATGGAGAGCGCCGGGATGATGAAGATGGCCACCGGAGAGGGATTCCCCCCTCTGGCAGGGTGCCGGAACGGGTCTAGATTAGTTTTCGGTGGCTACGGAGGCTTCTGGCGGCGGAACTCCCGATCTATTCTGCTCCTCGATGTTTTAGGGTATATGGACATATATAGGCGAAAGATGTCGGTCAGGGAAGCCACGAGGGGCCCATGAGGGTGGGGGTGCACCTCCCTGCCTCATGGCTTCCTCCAAGCTTCCCTGACGTCTACTCCAAGTCTCCTGGATTGCTTTCGTTCCAAAAATAACTCTCCCGAAGGTTTCATACCGTTTGGACTCCATTTGATATTCCTTTTCTTCGATACACTGAAATAGGCAAGAAAAAATCAATTTGGGTTGGGCCTCCGGTTAATAGGTTAGTCCCAAAAATAATATAAAAGTGTATAATAAAGTCCATAAACATCCAAAACGGGTAATATAATAGCATGGAACAATTAAAAATTATAGATAAGTTGGAGACGTATTAGTGGCCAGCCGTCCCACACAAGCTGGGGGATACACGCAGACAGGAAGAAGAGGCCTCGCCGCCGTCTAAGCCGGCCGGGTTTTCCCGGCGGCGAGGGAGTGAGACAGGGGTAGGGGCAGAGTGGATGGCGAGGAGGCGGTAGGTTGGGTTCCCCCATCAGCTCGTGGGAGCGGCGCAGGGGGGGGGGTCTCACTAAACATTGAAGAAGACATAACCATGCATTTCTCCACTTTGAGACGGAAGAGCCTAGAAGGTGTCCTAACAACTAAAGAGTTATAAGGTGTAGAGTGTGCCAAATTACCTGAATACATGATTCTCAAAAATTTGTGAAGAAAATGCCATTATGAAGGTCATGTGCTAATCCTCCGTAGTAAGCCATCAACATCAATAGTAGAACTAATTAAATAGGATAAAGCTGACCTTCATGGTAACCTACAGACCATTAGGATGAAAAGCAATCTAAATTGGATTTGCACGCACTAACACGAGCATGTAGTTAGAGAAAAAAATAGCTTCATTAAGAGTTTACTTGCACAATTAACATCCAATGAGTGTACTGAATCCATAGGTTTCAATTAACTTCAAGCCTTATAGCGTAGATAAAATAGCTTATGTGACCATAAATCTACTTCACATGAGAGCAGGGAGAATGTGATATCCTTTCATTTTGACTTATTTGGCCGCGCCGGGTTGGTTTCATCATTTGGGAGCCTTCCATCTTTGGTGCTACGAACTGGAGTCAGGACTTAGGAGGCTCACCAGAGAGACAGTAATGTTTCAAGATAAGTACTTGACCCCTCAATTTTTTTTGATATACATGTGGATCAAAGTAACTATATATATAATGGAGAAAGATTTGTCCAACTGTTCATGGATAAAGGATCTACCAAGCTGCCACACCCATTGAATGCATTATAACTATCCGTTTTCCACTAAATCAGGCCGTACATAAAATAGGACAAATATTTCAGTGGACAACACTTTGATAAAAACAGCAAACTCCAGAAATCACATCATCATTTATTCCTAATTGTAACCATAGAAAATAATTACCATGAGATAAAGCATAATAGAACTAACCCGACCACCACCAGATTGAGTAAGCCCCATGTCACCTGCATTAGCTTTCCATGGAGTATTGTGAGGCTGAAGGTGTCCATCCCCAAGCAGCTGCACCTATTATTAGACAAATATTATGTTTATGATTGGAGAAAACCCTGGCTGAAAATATAGTCTTGTCGTAATTGAGAGTACGAGGGGTTGATCCTAGGGTGCAGAGGAACATATGAGACTTGCCGCTCGCAGCACCTTGTACACAGAATATCTAATGCATACCTCTTACAGACTAGAA
>NW_025241094.1:0-3420 GCF_018294505.1 Triticum aestivum
CCAGGCCATCCCTGACAATGAACCAACTTAGGCCAAAAGCCTAAGCTTGGGGGAGTACGTATTTCCCACCGACATTACATTTATGTTCACACACTCATTGCTAGATGTCGGTGCTCATACTCTTTCACTATATTATCCATGCTAGTTTATTTTCTTTTTCCTGTTTTCTTCTTGTGTGTTTGATAAACCTTAAGAAAAAAATAGTAGTAGTTTACTTTTCTTGCTGTCGTAATAATTAAAAGGAAAACCCCCAAAACAATTCCCGTTCTTCTTTTGCTTGTTGGGAGCTTTCCCATGTAAATAGTTTTATTTCTTTTCTTTTCTTTTCTTTGGGGGTCGATAGGAGAAGACCATAATTAAATTGTTGAATTGGCTCTTATATGCATTATTGTTGATTTAACCAAGATCCCATATTGCCTTGTCTTCTCCTGTTTATTGAATGCTCGCAGATTCCAACTTAGTCCAATGCACGTGCACTCTTATTATTATTCACATTGTTCGGTCGTGCAAGTGAAAGGCAATTATGATGATATATGATGGACTGACTGAGATGAGAAAAGCTGGTATGAACTCGACCTCTCTTGTTTTTGTAAATATGATGAGTTCATCGTTCTTGATTCAGCTTATTATGAATAAATATGTTTGCAATGACAATTGGAGATCATAGTTGCTCGTGCCATGCTTGATTAGCTATGAGTTATAATGATTTACCTTGCGTACCAACATGCTATTAAAATGGTTGTGATGTGGTATGATGGGGTGGTATCCTCCTTTGAATGATTTAAGTGACTTGACTTGGCACATGTTCACGCATGTAGTTGAAACAAATCAACATAGCCTTCACGATATTTATGTTCATGGTGGATTATATCCTACTCATGCTTGCATCCAATGTTTATTAATATGCATGTTCATGGCTGTTGTCGCTCTCTAGTTGGTCGCTTCCCAGTCTTTTGCTAGCCTTCACTTGTACTAAGCAGGAATACTGCTTGTGCATCCAATCCCTTAAACCCCAAAGTTATTCCATATGAGTCCACTATACCTTCCTATATGCGGTATCTACCTGCCGTTCCAAGTAAATTTGTATGTGCCAAACTCTAAACCTTCAAATAAACATTCTGTTTTGTATGCTCGAATAGCTCATGTATCAACTAGGGCTGCCCTTATCTTCCATGTTAGGCGGGTTATTCTCAAGAGGAGTGGACTCCGCTCCTCACTCACGAGAAAATGGCTGGTCACCGGGATGCCCAGTCCCATGCTTTATGCAAACTAAACCAAAATAATTGCAAACAAAACTCCCCCTGGGACCTGTTGTTTGTTGGAGGCACTCGTTGTTTCGAGCAAGCCATGGATTGATGCTTGTTGGTGGAGGGGGAGTATAAAATTTACCATTTTGTTTGGGAACCGCCTATAATGTGTGTAGCATGGAAGATATCGCCATCTCTTAGTTGTTATGTTGACAATGAAAGTATACCGCTCAAAATATTATTTATCTCTATTTGAAAACCGAGCTCTGGCACCTTTGCAAATCTCTGCTTCCCTCTACGAAGGGCCTATCTATTTACTTTTATGTTGAGTCATCACCCTCTTATTAAAAAACACTAGCTGGAGAGCACATCTATCATTTGCATTCATTACTGTTAATTTATATTGGGTATGACTATGACTGGATCTCTTTTACCATGAATTACAATATCTAGTCAGTCCTTGATCTTTGAAGGTGCTCTGCATTTATGTTTTGCGGTCTCAGAAAGGGCTAGCGAGATACCATCTTGTTATATTATATCATGATTGTTTTGAGAAAGTGTTGTCATCCGAGATTTATTATTATGGCTCGCTAGTTGATTATGCTATTGATATGAGTAAACATGAGACCTGAGAGTTATTGGAAATGTGGTTAGTCATGATCTTTGCTGAAAACCTGAATGCTGGCTTTACATATTTACAATAACAAGAGCAAACAGAGTTTGTAAAAGTTTTTCTTTATCATTTTCAGTTTGTCAACTGAATTGCTTGAGGACAAGCAATGGTTTAAGCTTGGGGGAGTTGATATGTCTCCGTCGTATCTACTTTTCCAAACATTTTTGCCCTTGTTTTGGACTCTAACTTGCCTGATTTGAATGGAACTAACCCGGACTAATGCTGTTTTCAGCAGAATTGCCATGATGTTGTTTTATGTGCAGAAAACAAAAGTTCTCGGAATGACCTGAAACTCCACGGATCGTCTAGTTAAAAATAATAAAAAATCCTCACCAAAGATGAAGGCCAGGGGGCCCACCACCTGTCCACGAGGGTGGGGGGCGCGCCCCTACCTCGTGGGCCTCCTAGAGATCTTCCGACACCAACTCCGACTCTATATATTTGCTTTCGGGGAGAAAAAAATCAAGGAGAAGAAATCATTGCGTTTTACGATACGGAGCCACCGCCAAGCCCTAAAACCTCTCGGGAGAGCTGATCTGGAGTCCGTTCGGGGCTCCGGAGAGGGGGATTCATCGCCGTCGTCATCATCAACCATCCTCCATCACCAATTTCATGATTCTCACCACCGTGCGTGAGTAATTCCATCGTAGGCTTGCTGGACGGTGATGGGTTGGATGAGATCTATCATGTAACTGAGTTAGTTTTGTTAGGGTTTGTTCCCTAGTATCCACTATGTTCTGAGATTGATGTTGCTATGACTTTGCTATGCTTAATGCTTGTCACTAGGGCCCGAGTGCCATGATTTCAGATCTGAACCTATTATGTTTTCATGAATATATGTGAGTTCTTGATCCTATCTTGCAAGTCTATAGTCACCTACTATGTGTTATGATCCGGCAACCCCGAAGTGACAATAATCGGGACCACTCCCGGTGATGATCATAGTTTGAGGAGTTCATGTATTCACTATGTGCTAATGCTTTGTTCCGGTTCTCTATTAAAAGGAGGCCTTAATATCCCTTAGTTTCCATTAGGACCCCGCTGCCACGGGAGGGTAGGACAAAAGATGTCATGCAAGTTCTTTTCCATAAGCACGTATGACTATATTCGGAATACATGCCTACATTACATTGATGAATTGGAGCTAGTTCTGTGTCACCCTATGTTATGACTGTTACATGATGAACCGCATCCGGCATAATTATCCATCACCGATCCATTGCCTACGAGTTTTCCATCTACTGGTTCATGCTTATTTACTTTCCCGTTGCTATTGTTACAATCACTACAAAATACCAAAAATATTACTTTTGCTTTCATTACTCTTTTGTTACCGTTACCACTACTATCATATTACTTTGCTACTAAATACCTTGTTGCAGATATTAAGTTATCCAGGTGTGGCTGAATTGACAACTCAGTTGCTAATACTTGAGAATATTCTTTGGCTCCCCTTGTGTCGAATCAATAAATTTGGGTTGAATACTCTACCCTCGAAAG
>NW_025241095.1:0-3420 GCF_018294505.1 Triticum aestivum
TTTTATAGGCTAACGGGGGGCTGGGGGCTTGTTTCACGACGGGTAACCACCGCCCTCCTCCACCAATTCAAGAAAGTCGGGCCCTCACCATTATACTCTCCCGCACCACACGCCTCTGTTACCTACCCCGCATGATGCATGCAACATATGTGGCTAAGGATAAGGGCGTGGTGGGAAGAGTGAATTGGCGGTTTCTACCCCGTGCATTAAAGTCAGTCATGGGCTATCACTAAGGCGGCCCCACCACAATTGGGTTTACACGACACGCGGGAAAACCGGAAACTTGCCCGAACCCAAGATTAATGAAGAAGCAAAGAAGACATGAAGAGGCTATCCTGTTCAACACCCCTACCTGTGCACTTATTAGGGCCTACCGCGACGACGCCCGGCAGCGCAATCAGGGCAGGCTCGGGGGCTTCTGTTGGGGAAACAGACCCTGGGTATGTTGCTCTGACTTTCCGCAGGCACCGGAACAGAATCATGGCCTCAAATCGAGTCAGAGTGCAAGAGATCAAGATCTTCAAAGGACCAGCATGGAGAACGAGGAGACCAAGTACCGCCAGTGGAAGAACCTCCCTTGCTGGGAAAAAGGACTTGGAAAGGGCTGGGCCACCCCCGAAAAGAAGAAACCGAAGCGTCCCGGCAGGGCCTGCCAGGACTCGCAGGGGCAAGGAACACGTCATCAACCGCCCTCTCCACGACCCATGTCGTGGATCAGTGTGGTGTCAAGCCGCGAAGTGATTAAGTGGCAGGTATTCACCACATGGCAGCCCCTTTATACCGGAAAACCTATGGATGGCACCCATCCTATGACGTGTCGAAGAAGCAGGCATGGAGATGGCAGAGTAAGCTTGGCAAGGCTTGCCGGGTAGGCAATGATGTGACATTGAGCGGCGCATTTATTGTGCCCTATCAGCATGTAGAATTAGGTATGATAACTCTATTCGCTATCTTTTAACTGTCTAATGAGTGATTTGCCACTCTGGTTACCCCTTAACATATAAAAGGAGGCCCATGGCAATGGTAGAAGGGGTTTGTTGGGGAAATACCCCGCGGTGTGACCTGGCCGGAGATATGACCTGGCTAAGCCCAAATTATAAGCCGACGGACAGTTAAGCATTGTAACTGGGCGGACAGTTAAGCATTTTAAGACAGCAGACAGTTAGCGCAGACAGTTAAGCCAAACAATTAAGCATGGTAAGCCTGCAGACAGTTAAGCGAGACAGTTAAGCATGGTAAGCCGGCAGAGAGTTAAGCTAGACAGTTAAGCTAGATAGTTAAGCTAGATGGTAAGCCAGATTGTAAGTCAGATTATAAGCCGGCTTACATTCACAAGCCCAAGACGTTAAGAAGCCCATGGTGAGAAGCCCATGGAAAGACGTCAAAATAGGTTAAGTCCCAATCCGAGTTTGACTCTACATGTAACCCGCCCCTTCAACTTATATAAGGAGGGGCGGGGCACACCAAGAGGGGAGAGCAGGAAAATAATCATTAAGGCTAGACACAACTAGAGGAGAGCCGGTTATACGGCGTCTCCCTCATGAGCATAATGAGACCTAGCCACAAAGAGCATGTAGGGCTATTACCGGATAATGTTTCCCGGGGCCCGAAGCTTTCTAAATCCTTGTCTTGTGTGTTGCGTCTCTCGTCCCGATCAACCCCTCTCAAGCTACTACATAGATGTGTTGGCCTCACGACTAAGTCCTCACATTAGGACATCTGCCGTGACGTTTCCATGACAGTTGGCACCCACCGTGGGGCTCGCGCACGGTGGTGTTGAGTTCTTGGAGGGATCTCTTCTAGGGATTGAGAGGTTCACAATTTTCTGGATGAAGAAGAATCAACTTGGTAGGATCTGCGTCGATTTTGGAGTTCATCAAACCAGATTGACAATTCGTGAGGTTCAAAAGAAATTAGGGTTACAGTCACCGATGATCCAGTGATTCGTCGAATCCAAAGACTTCAATATCCATGACTGTCGCTGACATGCAAGCCAAAATAAACATCTACTATAGCAAATCGTCAATATCTGGTCGGATTTCCTTTGCCAGATTAAACATAGTTTCTGCTTTGGTCACGGAAGCACCAGAAGTAACAGGGTGGTCAAGCCAACTATGTCCCGGCCCCTAAGTTGCTGTCGAGCGCGCCTCTGCCATTGAGCCACTATGGCCGATTCTGAACCAGCGTTGTTGGGCGTTCTTATCTCAACCACAACGATAAGGAAAGAAAATCAAGTACGATTATGACACAGAGGGGATATGGTCATGGGCGTAAGAAGAAATCAACCGCCCCGGACTCCTCGGCCACCACAGATCGCTCATCGTCTCCTCCTGTCGCCGTCACTAAGCCGTCGGTCGCTTAAACCGCCATCGGAGCTGCTGCTGTCTCCGTTTAAAAAACCTGTCCAACTCGGACTCTTTTTCGCTGCTTGCGCGGTCTCGCCTTGAGTAGCTTCCTCCGCCGGTCACCGTTGAGCTGGCTCCGAGTCACCTCTGTATCGGGCTGCCGTCTGCATCGAGTCACGCCCTTGTTTTGAAGTCGCCGGCACCGTGAATTGTCATCTCCGCTGCTGCCAATCACCGGGCCGTCGACGGGTCTGTGCTTTGACCGAGTCGCGGTTGCCATTTCCGCCTCCACCACTTGCGCCTCAAGTCGATGTCGCTCGAGTCTCATTGCACCATCTCCACCTCAAGACTCCACAGCTGAGTCGCCGGTTTACCGAGCGAGCCACCGCCCATGTGTTGGCCTCTTCGGGTTGAGATGCTGACCTGCTATTGCGCCTCGCCTCCACTGGTCACTGCTCCAAACTGCTCGAGAGCCGCCGCCGGTTCTCCGACTAGCGAGCCGCCTGCTCGCCTTGCTGATTCGAGCATCTCTTGTGTCAAGTTATCGCTCCACCTCCAACCATGAGTCGCCGCCCGCGCCTCGGGCTTCCTCACCCCTTGCACTTTGCCTACGTGATCTTCCATGACCTCGGCCCGTTTTGAATCGCCGTATACTTCATTGACTCCTCTATTGCACCACGAACCGGCACCCCGATGTTCCGAGCAGCCACCCTGTTGCTATGTCTCTCCTTCGCGTTTGCAGCAGAATGCCTCCGCCTCGGCCTCCAATGCATCTCTGCTGAGACACCATCTCCGAACTGTGTGATCCGCCCTGTATCTGACCCGCCTCGCGCTTAAATCCGCCGTGTCGCGTTTGACCCACCGCTACTTCAACCCTCCACACCGGCAACTACATCGAACAGCCAGCAGGGTTCACCGGCCTCGCCTTTACTTGATGGACGCCGCCCCGGATTATGCCCTGGCTTCGATTGTTACGAGCTGCCACCATTGATTCAAACCTCCCGGTCTCCGTTCTCCGCCTCGGTCTTGGACGCGAGTTGCCGGGGAGTTACCTCCGCTGACCTCGCTCCCTCCC
>NW_025241096.1:0-3419 GCF_018294505.1 Triticum aestivum
GATGTATTTCCAGAAGAGTTGCCAGGCATGCCACCAGATAGAGACATTGAGTTCTTGATTGAACTTTTGCCAGGCACAGGGCCAATATCTAAGAGACCGTACAGGATGCCCGCAAAGGATTTAGAGGAAATTAAGAAGCAGATCAAGGAGTTACTGGAAAAAGGCTATATTCGCCCAAGTTCGTCACCTTGGGGATCACCAGTACTTCTAGTGGAGAAGAAAGATGGATCGCTGAGGATGGTTGTTGATTACCGTGGATTGAATGAAGTGACCATCAAAAACAAGTACCCACTGCCGATGATCAATGATTTGTTTGACCGCCTACAAGGAGCTAAAGTATTTTCCAAGATCGATTTATGATCAGGATACCATCAGTTAAAGATTCGAGAGCAGGATATACCTAAGACGGCTTTTACCACCAGATATGGATTGTATGAGTACACCGTTATGTCATTTGGTCTGACTAACGCACCTGCCTATTTCATGAACCTGATGAACAAAGTGTTTATGGAGTTTTTGGATAAGTTCGTCGTGGTGTTCATTGACGATATTTTAGTCTTTTCCAAGAATGAGGAAGAACATGAGGAGCATTTACGATTGGTACTTGAGAAGCTCAGAGAACATCAGTTATATGCCAAGTTCAGCAAGTGTAAATTTTGGTTGAAGGAAGTTGGATTCCTTGGACATGTTATTTCTGGAGAAGGAATAGCAGTAGACCCTGCCAAGGTTGACACATTGACAAGTTGGGAATCACCCACGACAGTTGGAGAAATCCGGAGTTTTCTTGGACTTGCAGGATACTACCGGAGATTCATCGAGAATTTCTCCAAGATTGCTAAGCCCATGACTGAGCTATTGAAGAAGGACACCAAATTCAATTGGACTGAGGAATGTGAAGCTAGTTTCCAAGAGTTGAAGAAACGATTGGTTACATCACCAGTGTTGATTCTGCCAGATCAACGCAAGGACTATGAAGTTTATTGCGACGCTTCTCGTCGAGGACTTGGAGCAGTGCTTATGCAGGAAGGAAGAGTTGTGTCATATGCTTCACGACAACTTAAACCCCATGAGAAGAATTATGCTACGCATGATTTGGAGTTAGCAGCCGTGGTGCATGCATTGAAGACATGGAGACATTTTCTCATCAGAAACCATTGTGAGGTGTACACGGATCACAAGAGTTTGAAGTATATTTTCACGCAGAAGGAGTTAAATCTCAGACAGAGGAGATGGTTGGAGCTCATAAAGGACTATGATATGAGATTGCATTATCACCCAGGAAAGGCTAACGTAGTAGCAGACGCGTTGAGCCGCAAGAGTCATGTCAACACCCTCATGACAGGAGAGTTACCTCAGGAGTTAGCCGAGGACCTTCGCGAGCTATGTTTGGAGATAGTCCCAAGAGGCTATTTAGCGACATTGGAGATTCAGTCTACCTTGATGGAAAGGATCAGATAAGCTCAGAAGACAGACAAGGAGATTGAAGAGATAAAGGAAAAGATGAACAAAGGAAAAGCCAAGGGATTTCGTGAGGATGAGCACGATACCTTATGGTTTGAGGACCGCGTATATGTGCCAAATGATCCGGAGATCAGGAAGTTGATTTTGCAAGAAGCCCATGATTCACCGTACTCGATTCACCCAGGGAATACCAAGATGTATTTGGATCTGAAAAATACTTTCTGGTGGACCGGAATGAAGCAGGATATTGCAGAGTATGTAGCAGTTTGTGATGTGTGTCAGAGAGTGAAGGCAGAGCATCAGAAGCCAGCAGGATTGCTACAACCATTGCCGATACCCGAATGGAAGTGGGATAAAATAGGCATGGATTTTATCACAGGATTACCCAGGACTCGTTCAGGCTATGACTCAATATGGGTTGTAGTCGACCGTTTGACGAAAGTGGCTCATTTTATTCCAGTGAAGACCACTTACACCAGTGCTAAGTTGGCAAAGATATACATGACCAGGATCGTATGTTTGCATGGAGTTCCGAGGACCATTGTATCAAACAGAGGAACCCAATTTACCTCGAAGTTTTGGAAGCAGTTACATGAAACATTGGGAACCAGGCTAGAATTTAGTACAGCTTTTCACCCACAGACAGATGGACAGACCGAAAGAGTCAACCAGATTTTGGAGGACATGTTGAGAGCTTGTGCACTAGATTAAGGATCTAGTTGGGACGACAATTTGCCATATGCAGAGTTTTCATATAACAACAGTTATCAAACCAGTTTGAAGATGGCCCCTTTCGAAGCCTTGTACGGAAGGAGGTGTAGAACACCGTTGTTATGGGACGAAGTTGGAGACCGTTAGTTGTTTGGACCAGATCTGAGACGAAGTTGGAGACCGTCAGTTGTTTGGACCAGATCTGATTAAGGAGTCTGAACAGAAAGTAAGGTTGATTCGCGATAGGCTCAAGGTAGCCCAGTCCAGGCAGAAGAGTTATGCTGATTCTAAACGAAAGGAGACAGTTCACGAAGTTGGAGACAGAGTTTATCTTCGAGTATCACCACTTCGAGGAGTGAAGCGCTTTGGAGTTAAGGGAAAGTTAGCGCCCCGTTTTATCGGACCATACAGAGTTTTGGAACGTATGGGAGAGGTTGCTTACAAGCTGGAATTGCCCGAAGGATTGTCTGGAGTTCATGATGTATTCCACGTTTCCCAGTTGAAGAAGTGCCACGCAGAGATGGCTGAGATACCACTGAGAGATACTGTACCACTGGAAGCAATTCAACTGGAAAGTGATTTGACTTATGAGGAGAAACCAGTTAAGATTCTTGAGTATGCCAGCCGAGTTACCCGCAGTAAGGTTATCAAGTTTTGCAAAGTCCAGTGGAGTCACCACACGGAAGATGAAGCCACCTGGGAGCGAGAGGAAGATCTATGGAAGGACCACTCCCACCTGTTTTCTAGCCAACCCGAATCTCGAGGGCGAGATTCATCTTAAGGGGGGTAGGTTTGTAACATCCCAAATTTTCAATTTGGTATGTTATACATAGATCATCTTTGCATATCATATTTTATCGCATTTTGACAAATCCTCGATAAATCCTAAGCAACTCAAGGACCCTCCGAGAGAGTTGGGGATTTTCTCGAATTTTCATATTTGATTTTCATCAACTTATAAAACGAGGATTTTGGTTTTAATTATTTTTCTCTCCGGAAAAATATTTCATTTAAAAATAAACGAGAGGAGAAAATATGACTTCTCCAAAACAATTGAAATACTGGAGGAAAAGTGTTAAAATCATTTATTGGAATTTATTTGGATTTTATTTGCAATTTTTAATTGCATTAAAAATATTGCATGTTTTCAAAAAATTATTTTTGTGTCAAAAAAATGTTCACCCTATTCTAGATTTTCTAACTAGACGGGGAAAATTTATTTTATCTTTTTTGGACTTTTATTTTTT
>NW_025241097.1:0-3419 GCF_018294505.1 Triticum aestivum
CATGCCGAACTTTGTTCTTTGTATCATCAAAATGGACAACTTTATTGATTGAGTCATCTCCATCCCGAACTTTGTTCTTTGTATCATCAAAACGAACAACTTTATTGATTGGGTCATCTCCATCCGAGTTGATCTCCATGCCGAACTTTGGGCATCAACTTTCTATCAAAACGAGAGCACACCATCCGAGGTGTAGGATGTCGACACACGTCGACCGATGGGTGGCATGGGCTCCATGTTGGATGGACGGAGAGCTCGCGAATGGAGCGCAAACTCTTAGAAGCTTTCAACGGAGCCGTGACCGGAGTTGAGGAAGACGGGTACCTTAAAAGAAATATCAGTTCAACACGCCGACATATGCTACCTACACTACTTAAGTAGCTTAAAAATGCAACCAAATTCTTATAGAATTATCAATTCATTTTTTTAAATAATCAAGTCATTTGGATTTTGCAGTTTAAAAGAAATATCAGTTTTTTTTGGTGGGTCATTTGGATTTTGCGGGTCAGTTTAAAATAAAATACCAGTTGAAATAAAAAAAAGAGCACTCATGTAATTTGGATTTTGCAGTTTAAAAGAAATATCGGTTGAAATAAAAAAAATAAAGTAATCAGGTCATTTGGATTTTGCGGTTTAAAAGTTGCAGTTAGTCAAAGTTGGTCAACAAAATTTCATTCAAAAAGAAAAATACAGAGACCACGTCGATCACATATTTCAGAAATACGCTATCCATTATACCTGTTTCTACCCGTGTGGTAGAGCGCGTCCAAGGGGGAAGGGCTCGCGCGATGGATCAGCCACCGCGTCTGGTGGCTCGCGCGATGCTTCAGCCACCGCGTCTGCTGACTCGCACGATGGACCAGTCAGCGCGTCTGGTGGCTAGCGCGAGATCTTGGCGCCAGGGGGGTTTGGATAGTGCCGGACCTTGGGGCCTTCAGCATCGCACCGGCCGGCATGATAGAGCAGCTCCCATCGACTCCGGCTGGAGGGAAGTAATCGCAGGGGCGGGAGAGAGCTACAGGCGAGAGGGGTGAGCGAGTAGGGCCCTGAACTGCTCGTGATGCTGCTAGAAACACATAGAGCGCCATTATTGCATGCCATGCCACTGGTCACCACGCGCTCTCCCTCTCTGTGCATTAGTTCAAGAAACCGACCGTGTCACCGTGTGCTTCTATGCTCAATTAGGGTATACAAACAAGCTAGACATTAATGGCTAAGGATAGCTGCACTATTTGGATGAAAATCAGTTTCTGCGGCAAACTTTTATGTCTGATGCACTGGCCTTACATAGGGTATTTTGTCCAGAGGTTTTGGGTAGATGGTCAGGGTAGTAAGGAGTGTCATTCTGCCAAGTTACACGGCCATGACTGTTGGGTAGCATGGGGTCGCTTCACAAAGGTCTAAAATGACCAGAATTACGTTTTGGAAGATGGCATCTAAACTAGATACAACAAACTTGATTTTAGGCCATATTATGAACATACATGAGCCATATGAATTTCAGGAATAATTTGTGTACCTGTATAGCCAATTACAGCACACAAATGCCATCCTGACAACAGCCGGTACAGAGATAATATATTGTTAGGCATACAAGAAGGATTACAACCACAACGACTTTGTTAACACACTGACAGACTATAACTCTGATACGGATCACAACAAGGATCAGCGGTCATTGGCCTATCAAGGGAAACAAAAATATAACTCCAAATACAACTCTGATACGGATCACAACAAGGATCAGCAATCATTGGCCTATCAAGGCAAACAAAATATAACTCCAGATACAACTCTGTTACGGATCACAAGAAGAATCACCAGTCATTGCCGTATCAAGGCAAACAAAATAAAACTCCAGATACTCCCATTGTAGATGACAGGAGCCAAAAGCATTGTACATACCAACTTAAGCTTGCAGCACAACCTTTTTTCAGCATCTCCTTCTCAGCCTTGTCAGCAACGCCTGTCGAATATTTCAAATTTAGAAGTGCATTCAAACTGTACATATGCAAAAGGAGACGATGTACTGAACTGAACAAACTTGTAGTGCATAAACACCTCAGTCTCCCATGTACTGTACTGAACAAGCATGTAGTGTATAAACAGCAACAGGATATTGCGGTAGCAAAGGAAAAAAATTATGCAACAAGAATGAAGATAGTACCTTCTACATTAAAACATCTACTTGTCATCGCTGTCGACATCCATTGTGGCATCTCCTTCATCTTCGCTGCAATACTCGAAACCTGTGTCATCTTCTTCATCTTCGTCGCCACCTTCATACACTTCTGTGGTTTTTTCTTTCATCAAACGAGCAACGACATCAGCTTTAAAAGTAATGCCTTGCTCATCATCTCTATGCAAAGGCTTCTTAGATGTAAGGTCAGAAACTGATGTTCTCCTACCCTCCTCTTCACAACACTCCTCCTCTTGATATGCAGGACCACTAAAAGGTACACCCTCAGTTTCACTAATATTGAACAGATGCCTATGGTCAAATGTTTGCACAACTTGCCAATTTTTCCCATACTTCGTGTCTGGCAAATAAAAGACCTTACTAGCCTGAGTAGCCAGAATCAAAGAATCATCCTTGTACCACAAACTTCCAACATGTATGCTTTTGAAAAAACCATCATTTTTAAGTTCAGTCTTCTTTCCATCAAGTTTAAACCAGTCACATTTAAACAAAACAACTGACCTATCTTCCAAGTTATAATCTAACTGAATGATCTCCTTCAAGGTTCCATAAAAATCTATGACCTTACGGTCATGTTCACCTTCGGTCATGATTCCACTGTTCCGCGTCCTCTTGTTGCTATCACGAGCAACAAGTGCTAAATCTAATCCCATTCACTATGCACGATGAGAATTTCCGGACTCTTCGATCAGGACCACATGCTAAGGCAAAGAGATCTTCATCTACCTCTTCGCCAACCTCATCTTGCAGCCTCATCATCTGCAACAGCACACAAACACATACATTAGAATCTGCAGTGAAATTTGACAACCAAAAATTATAACTAGATGTGAATGAAAACTAACATAGTTCCTGAACCATGTCTGAAATTTTTGTTGAAACTCTTTATCACTGTCCGGCAACCGTTTCCTCTTTAACTCATCTCTGAACATACTGTAAAATAAAACAAATTAGTCTTGAGATCACATATGTACAACACAATGCAACAAGCACAAGTTTCAGAAGTGACAACGTACTTGATATATTTCTTAGCTTGATCACAATTGTTCAACACATACCACACCATTTGGTCAAATTCTTTTTGCTCATGCACATATTCATATTCATATCCTGAAGTGAAATTAACTCCATGCCCAAAAACGTCAACACCATAGGCTTCTTCATCTGAAAAACCTATATTTCTTAGTTTCCGATTAAATATTGTTTCAACATCATCCAT
>NW_025241098.1:0-3419 GCF_018294505.1 Triticum aestivum
GAGGATCCCGTCAAGCAGGAGCGCTTCAAACGCCGGCTTATAGTCACTGCGAAAAGCCTGAAGAAAAAGTAGCAACAGCTTCAAGATGATCAAGATCTGCTAACCGATAGATGGACCGAGGTCCTGGCCGCCGAGGAATACAGACTCGAGCGCCCTAGCAAAAGCTACCCAAAGCGCAGATTGCTACCTCAACTCGAGGAGTAGGCTTTAAAACCCACGCTACCAGCGCATGATGCGGCTGACCGGCCACCCTGTGGCCGCGACAAAGCGGCGTACCAGCCCGAAGTCCAGACCGCACCCCGTCGCCAATCAAACGATAATACTAAGGCTCGGGGCTACACGAAGGACCTGCAAGATGTATTGGACAACAAAGCAGGACAGTCAAGATCGATCTACGGATCACGGGGGCGCGCCACAATACGTGACGGTGACCATCACGCCGGATACAATAAACCAAAGTCCGGTCGGGCCGAATACAATAGACTAGATTCATTTGAACTACGTCGGGATGTAGCCCGGCATAGAGGCGCCGCACACCCCCTATGCTTCACTGATGAAGTTATGGATCACAAATTCCCTAAAGGGTTTAAACCCGTAAACATTGAATCATATGATGGCACAACAGACCCCGCGGTATGGATTGAAGATTTTCTCCTCCATATTCACATGGCCCGTGGCGGTGACTTACATGCCATAAAATACCTACCACTTAAGCTCAAAGGACCGGCGCGGCATTGGCTGAATAGCCTGCCAGCAAGCTCCATTGGCAGTTGGGAGGACTTGGAAGACGCATTCCTCGATAACTTCCAGGGCACTTACGTGCGACCACCAGATGCTGATGACTTAAGTCACATAACCCGACAGCCCGGAGAGTCAGCCAGGAAATTCTGGACTCGGTTCCTAACTAAAAAGAACCAAATTGTCGACTGTCCAGATGCCAAAGCCTTAGCAGCCTTCAAGCATAACATCCGTGACGAATGGCTCGCCTGACACCTCGGCCAAGAGAATCCAAAGTCCATGACAACCCTCACGACACTCATGACCCGCTTCTGCATGGGCGAGGACAGCTGGCTGACTCGTAGAAACATCACACCCAAAAACTCAGGCGATTCAGACGCTAGGGATAGCAATGGCAAGCCACGACGAAATAGACACAAGGGTCGCAACAATGGCAACAACACCGAGGACACAACAGTCAATGCCGGATTCAGAGGCTTTAAATCCGGACAGCGGAAAGAGCCATTCAAAAGAAACAGTCCGAGCTCGTCCAGATTGGACCATATATTCGATCGCTCATGTCAAATTCATGGCACCCCTGATAAACCAGCCAACCACACCAACAGGGAGCCCCGAAGATGGAGATCAAAAGGAGCAATATGATATTGGCCATATCATGTCACTATTTGATTGCATGTGATGTTTATCATGTTTATACATCTTATTTGCTTAGAACGACGGTAGTAAATAAGATGATCCCTCATTAAAATTTCAAGAAAGTGTTCCCCCTAACTGTGCACCGTTGCGAAAGTTCGTCATTTCGAAGCACCACGTGATGATCGGGTGTGATAGATTCTAACGTTCACATACAACGGGTGTAAGCTAGATTTACACATGCGAAACACTTAGGTTGACTTGACGAGCCTAGCATGTATAGACATGGCCTGGGAACACAAGAGACCAAAAGGTCGAGCATGAGTCGTATGGTAGATACGATCAACATGAAGATGTTCACTGATGATGACTAGTCCGTCTCACGTGATGATCGGACACGGCCTAGTTGACTCGGATCATGTAATCACTTAGATGACTAGAGGGATGTCTATCTGAGTGGGAGTTCATTAGATGAACTTAATTATCCTGAACATAGTCAAAAGGTTTTTGCAAATTATGTCGTAAGCTCGCACTTTAGTTCCACTGTTTAGATATGTTCCTAGAGAAAATATAGTTGAAAGTTGATAGTAGCAATTATGCGGACTGGGTCCGTGAACTGAGGATTGTCCTCGTTGGTTCGTAGAAGGCTTATGTCCTTAATGCACCGCTCGGTGTGTTGGACCTCGAACGTAGTCTGTGGATGTTGCGAACATCTGACATACACGTTTTGATAACTACATGATAGTTCAGTTAAATGGTTTAGAGTTGAGGCACCAAAGACAATTTCGAAACGTCGCGAAACATATGAGATGTTTCGAGGGCTGAAATTGGGATTTCAGGCTCGTGCCCACGTCAAGAGGTATAAGACCTCCGCCGATTTTCTTAGCCTGCAAACTAAGGGAGAAAAGCTCAATCGTTGAGCTTGTGCTCAGATCGTCTGAGTGCAATAATCACTTGAATCGAGTGGGAGTTGATCTTCCAGATGAGATAGTGATGTTTCTGCAAAGTCATTGCCACCAAGCTGCTAGAGCTTCATGATGAACTATAACATATCAGGGATAGATATGATGATCCTTGAGGTATTCACGATGTTTGACACCGTGAAAGTAGAAATCAAGAAGGAGCATCAATTGTTGATGGTTGGTGAAACCACTAGTTTCAAGAAGGGCAAGGGCAAGAAGGGATACTTCATGAAACGGTAAATCAGCTGCTGCTCTAGTGTAGAAACCCAAGGTTGAACCCAAACCCGAGACTAAGTGCTTGTGTAATAAGGGGAACAACCACTGGAGCAGAATTACCCTAGATACTTGGTAGATGAGAAGGCTGGCAAGGTCGATAGAAGTATATTGGATATACATTATGTTAATGTGTACTTTACTAGTACTCCTAGTAGCACCAGGGTATTAAGATACCGGTTCAGTTGCTAAGTATTAGTAACTTGAAATAAAAGAGCTACGGAATAAACGGAGACTAGCTAAAGGTGAGATGACGATATGTGTTGGAAGTGTTTCCAAGTTTGATGTGATCAAACATCGCACGCTCCCTCTAACATCAAGATTAGTATTAAACCTGAATAATTGTCATTTGGTGTTTGCGTTGAGCATAGACATGATTGGATTATGTCTATCGCAATACGGTTATTCACTTAAGGAGAATAATGGTTACTCTATTTATTTGAGTAATACCTTCAATGGTCTTGCACCTAAAGGAATGGTTTATTGAATCTCGATCGTAGTGATACACATTTTCATGCCAAAAGATATAAGATAGTAATGATAGTACCACTTACTTGTGGCACTGCCGTGTAAGTCATATTGGTATAAAACGCACGAAGAAGCTCCATGTTGATGGATCTTTGGACTCACTCGTTTTTGAAAAGATTGAGACATGTGAACCATGTCTATTGGTATATACGCATGAAGAAACTCCATGCAGATGGACCGTTTGGACTCACTTGATTTTGAATCACTTGAGACATGCAAGTCATACCACATGGGCAAGATGACTGAAAGCCTCATTTTTAGTAAAATGGAACAAGAAAGCAACTT
>NW_025241099.1:0-3419 GCF_018294505.1 Triticum aestivum
ATCAAGAACTATGGGGATGTAGGGGCTGACGTCGGAGATTGTGTCAGCAAGAGATATTGGTGCGGCGAGGATGGGTGCAGGGTAGTTTTGTGGAGCTATGGTGAGAGCCGAGAGAGAAGCGGCCGTGGCGTTGGCAGCCTTGGCGATGAGTGCGACCCGGCGCTTGAAGTAGCCGGGCGGCGGCGGCGGCGGTGGCGTTGGCGGAGCCATACCCTAAACCCTAGGACCGGTATCTGATACCATGAAAGCTGAATAAAACTGTTGCTTGTTGATGATTTGGTGTGGCATACAAGAGTATATAAGAGGGTACAAACCGACTTGGGGTAGGGGTACAAAACTGACTTGGACTAGAAGTCGTATACCATAATGACTACTCTAACAGATGTGACAGAGGGCGAGACGTGCAGTTGTGGGGAGCACACCCTGACTGTTCGAGCTCCACCACTCGCCCTTTGCAACTCTACTGTAGCCGGTTGCAGCTCTGACACTAGCTAGTTCATGCTTCGCCCAAACGGATGCAGCTCTGCCCCTGCTGGTTGCAGCTCCACCACTCGCAGGTTCCAGTTTTCCCCTTGCCGGATGCAGCTCTATTCCTTGCCGGTTGTAGCTCCTCCACTGGCCGGTTCCAGCTTCGGCGTCGAGCACCGTTGTACGCTAGCGAGCTGTGCTGTGACCGGCAACGAGCGGTGCTGGAACCGGTGTTTACGGTGCTGGAACCGGTGCATGGGAAAGATGGAACCAGAGGTCCGCCGTTCTGGCTCAAGCAAGGCTTTTTGCTGCAAGCCAGGGTGTCGTGCTGGAACCGACAATGCCCCGTGCTGGGACCGGTGGCTATCTAGTGTGCTGCAACCGGCGGCAAAAGTGATACAAATCGATGAGACTATGTGCAGGGACCGACCGCCGGAGCTGCATCCAGTGACACAAATTGCTACATCCTGCGACTGGCGGCAGTCACCACCGGAGTTGTGGCCGTCGCGCACCAGAGCTGCAAGTGTCTTCTTTTTTTGCTGGGATGCAAGTGTCACCACCGGAGACAAGCGTTGCCACCGGAGCTGCATTCGCAGGCAAAAGCTACTGCATGTGTGGAGCCGGCAATAAACGCAGGAGACGAAGACGGCGAGGGCGACCGACGGCGATGGTGGCAATCGGAGATGCTTCGAGGCCATCAACTAGGCACCGCGCGAACCTGGAACGAGTGAACCTAGAGAACCAGCAAATCGAGTGAGCTACTCGCCCTAGTTATTGGTCTGGCCCATCAGTGGGTGGCGTGCGACTGCTCCTTCAATAAGTGGCGCCTACCACAATAGGTAGGCCCACTCAAGGCAGTTGCAGCGGAGCTTCTAGTCGATTTTTTATTTTGGTCGTCTTGACAGGTTTTTAGTTTTCAATTTCTTTCTTTTTCTTATTTTTCTTAAAGCGGAGACTTCTTTTCGAATTCAGGAGCCTTTTCTCAAATTCTGTGAATTTTTTAGTGATCTTTTTACAAAACCATAAACTATTTTTTAATTTATGAAGTTTTCAATTTCATGATTTTCTTTAGTTATATGAAGGATTTTCAAATTCATGAAGTTTATCATTTTCATAGATTTTTTCAAATTCATGAATTTATCATTTTCATAGATTTTTTCAAATTCATGAACTTATTCCAAACTTGTGGACTCTTTTTTATTTATTTTTGAACTTTTTTTTAAAAGTCAGTGTTCAACGGTGCCATTAGTGAACATCCGAACTGTCAACTAGGAACCGAGTGAACAAGGGAACAAGTGAACCAAGAGACCTGCTCGCCCGTCTATTGGGCCGACCTACGATCGGGCGGCGGGCGAGCGCTCCTTCAATAACTGGTGCTGAACGCAATAGGAAGGCCCATCTAAGGAAGTTTAGCGCAGAAGCTCAACCTGGTTTTGGGAAGCTTCTAGATGGTTTCTTTTTCTTTTTATCATCTTGGTTTCCTGGACCGTTATTTTTTCATTTTTTTTCTTTTCATGCTCAAATGCGCGGCCTTTTTTCAAATTCGTCAACTCTATCTCAATTTTGTGGGTTTTTTTAAATTATCAAACTTTTTACAAATTTTGTGACCTATTTTTTGAATTTCATGAAAAAAAAAATCAAATCCGCGAGCTCTTAGTTATGAACGTTTTTCAGTTTCATGGTTTTTTTACAATTTTATGAAGATTTTTCAAATTCATGAACTTTTTCATTTTTGTACATTTTTTCTCAAATTCCTAAACTTTTTACAAACTCGGAAACTTTTTCTGAATTTGGCGATTTTTTTTAAAAGTCAATGTTTAACCATGCCACTAGTGAACGTTCGACCGGTCAAATAGAAACCGAGCAAACGAGGGAACGAGTGAACCAGGGAAACCGAGCAAGGTGTCACCCCGTTTATGGGGCCGACCCACGAGAAAGGTGCCAATTAGGAGCACTCATGGCCTTCATTGTCCTTCACCTAGACTTATCGCAAAAATTGGGCCAAGTACTTGCTTTATCGCTCTTCCTAGAGATTTCTTGGGTTAGCATTTCGAGGTAGGAGCCCCAAAACTTTTTTTCCTTCTTTATGAGAGGACCCCAAAAACTATTGATAGGCGGAGAGGCTCGCCCAGCTGCACTCCTCGCCCCAACCAGCTGGAAAAAAGATTCGAGGCTTGCACCAGCTAGGTCTCCTAGGATGGGATGTGGTCCACGGCTTCTCCCGTCATACACTTCTTTGCACCAATGTCAAGTTTGTGCCTAGAAGATAGTCGCAACAAAGAATTCGCGTAACTAGGGGCATCTCTGGCCGACCCCTTATCCATTAGAGGAGTAAAGGGCTGAGTATCTTTAGAGGAGTGAAATTACTCCTGTAAAGGTGGGTGACCCTTGCCAATCCCCTACATTTGGAGTAGTAATTTTTATCTCAACTTTTTTAGCATAGCTGAGTTGAACTTCAAACAATTCCACATTATATCATCAAATCATTCGCATATTTTGAAATAAACATGCATAACATATAAACCTTTAATAAGCATATGGTTTCATGGATTGAGATATTCAAATTTAAACATGCATAGGTCATCGAAAAGGAATCACGTCGAAAAAGGTTGATCTAAAATCAGCACAACATAGCATATTTTATGTTGCCGATCGATCCCAACCAAAGACATGCACGACCATCCTTGCAAAAGAAATTACCGCCAACATCACCACCCCCACACACACGGTCACTACCATCATCATCACCACCACCACCACCATCCATACGGCCACCACCATCACCACCACCACCGTACACACGGCCACCGCCACCACGACAATTCCGAAGAAACAACTCCGTTTGGGTTAAGATTTCCCGATGAGTGAGCTCCCAAAATTTCTTTACGGTATCATCCATTGTGGTTGGGTTCATGAACATGATAGAACGGTCTTCGGCTTTATTTGCATTC
>NW_025241100.1:0-3419 GCF_018294505.1 Triticum aestivum
AAATTATTGCGTTAATTAAGAAAAGGCTATACCATGTTATTTGAAAATTTATCTCAGCTTTTTTGTTTGCAAATTGATTTGTTGAACTTTTGGTGTAAGGAGATCAACTACCTCTTGCTTGCATTGAGTGTTAAAACGCTTTGGTGAAGAAATATGTAATATAAGAGGTATTCTCCCCTTCAGTTCGACTTCTTGACAAATGAAATAAAAGTGAATTCTTAATGGAAATACACCCGATCCTTTCTATATGGCAATGACAGTTCTACGATTAGTAGTTCTACTTAATATTATATTTCTTATTATTTGTTGTCAAATACACCTAAAGGCACCATAGTATTTATTTTTGTTATTGATCGTTGACTTGATATTAGAGCTTTATCGTCTCAGTTTATATTTTTCCAAATGGATTTGCTTATCAATTGGTTGCCTCTTGGGTAATGTGTGCACTTAATTCAAGCCAAGTTATGAAGTGGAATGCATTTGCAGGCAGAGGAGCGTGTCCGGCTGTTGTCGTACGAGAAGAAGCTAGTGTGTGCAGCTGAGGACCCAGGATGCTAACTGTGTAGAGCCGTTCACCATGGAGAGGACCAGGGCTTTCATCATGGTCCTCCGGACCAAGCTCAACATATCCGCCGCCTTCGTCGACGACTTGTCCTGGAGGATCGTTGCCGTCTGCAACAACTCACCTGAATGTACGCCTGTGATGGCATTTTAGTTTCTTCCCCACGTGATGCATCAATACAATAAGTTTATCAAGAATTGCATGAATGTGCTATCCAGATCCAAAAAGAAAATGAAGGTGTCGTTCCCCTACCTGGCACTGCCCAGTCCATTTTAGTCTTATTGTTTCACTCAGCAACTTTACAGCTACTTCCATATTCCTCTGCTTAGTCTTAGACAAATGCAGATAAGTGAGCATTCCTCTGCTTAATCTGATCCATTAACAATACTTAGTATAGACAAGAAAGTGAAAGGGGCGCACTCCACCTGGCACCGCCCCAGCTTCCTTTCAGGCGACGCACCAAGGGTGCGCCCCAACCACTAATACAAATACATTCATGGCTTCATGGACTCCTGAGCGGTTGGACGTATATTATTGAAACACCATATACACATGCTGTTTCCATCAATGCACGTACGCATGTTTTTCCTTCTCATACATCGCCATCTCTCACGATGGAGTATATACTGTGAGTATATGTACATCGCCGTCGTCATCGCTGCCGCCGCCGTGCCGGAGCAGTCACATGTCGGCCATAAACAGTATTGCGGCGCAGCCGCCGCTCGCCTCGCCGATCAGCCATCCGAGATGTGCAGTAGTATGTAGTCGTCTCTACCTCATAGAGTAGTCGCTCGTCGGCGTGTGCAGCCGTAAATCGTTGTCACCGTCGCCGCACCATAACAATCTTATATTGGTGGTCGTTGTGCATCGCAGTCTTGCACGACGGATGTGTTTTTATAGATGCATGGTTGATGTATCGGCTAGATGAACGCCTTGGAACATGGTCCTAATCCATGATCATAAAAAATCTGTTTATATTATAAATCGACTAGGAGGAATATTAAAGATTGGGTCCTCTGGATGAATACGATTGGAACATACATCCATGCTCCTAATCCCATCAGCCATCAACGTTGCCCGCGACCCCTGTATAAGAATGGAAATTAGGAACAATTACCAATCAATTTACAAGATGTGTGTGGAGATGCATGTCGCATACCTTCGGTCTCTAATGATTTTTTCCGATCCAGCTTCACGTGAAGATTTTGACCGTGAAACACGGAGAGAGAGAAAGAGCGCTCTGAGAGAGAGAAAGGGATTGGGCGACGCTAGGCGCCGGCGCACCGGCCGAACGGTTGGGCCGGTCCAGCCCTGGCCGCCCGATCCAGCGGTAAACACCATTCAGATCTGTTCCCCGCTTCGTCCTCCTCGCAGTCGCCCCCCTCCCCCTTCCCCACGATGAAATTTGGAATGCCCTCGAGCGCCGCCGACGCCCCGCCACACCCCCGCGAGAGAAACGACCGAGCTTGAAGCACCACCGCGGCGCCCTCGTCGCCGGTCGCCGTCCTCGTCGCGGTCGCCGCCCTCGCCGGCCGTCCTCGTCACCGGTCGCCGCCATCGTCCACCAGCTCCACCCATGCAACAGCTGCACCCTCTAGTTGCAGCTCCGCGTGGCGATGGCTGTAGCTCGCTGGCAATACAACACCGCGCATGCCGTCGACTGCCATGACAGGTTGAAGCTTTTTTTCCATAGCCGTTGAAGCTTTTTCCAAGGTTGAAGCTTTTCACAAACCGGTTGAAGCATTTTCACACATCGGTTGAAGCTTTTTTCCCGCCGCTCGAAGATATTTTTTCACGGTTGAAGCTTTTTATACATGATTTTGCTGCAAACGGCACGACGAAAATGCTACAAACCAATGGCCATTTTTGCTACAACCAAGGAGACGACGAAAGTGTGGCCGGCGACGACCTTCGGTGGTTGTAGCAAAAATTACCGCCGGTGGTAGCTTTTTTCGCTGCTGGTTGAAGATTTTTCCCCTTACGGTAGAAGCTTGTTGAAACTTTTTTCGTTTTGAGCAACGCCTGGGTGAAATCTTCCTCTATCGTTCGGTTGAAGCTTTTTTCATCAAAGGTTGTAGCATTTCTCTAGACGGTTGTAGCTTTTCTCTATGGCACTGAACGCTTGCAGCTTTTTTCATATCCGGTTGAAGCTTTTCATCTAGAGTTCGAAGCTTTTTTTTAGCGGTTGCAGCATACGGGGGGCTGTGCACGGGGTCCGCAGTGCCTCGCCTGCAGGTTCGTCGGGATACGGCGCCCCCAGCAGTGGCGGCCATGGGTGTCAGGACCGCGGCATCGTCATGGCCGTGGCCGAGGCCTGCGAGGAGTTAGCTTGTCACCGGAGGTAGCGGCCATGACGCAGAGGAGCTTCCTGCGGGGAAGAAAGAAGGGATGAGGACGAACAGTTAAGAGGATAAGGTTGCGTAAAGAAAAAAACGATTCGTGGTCCTAGCTGTATGGAGCATGGAGGGATCGCGAGGCGTACGATGGAAAGCAGATCCCGCGGCTCGCATTCGACCGACGCTGCGTTCGGCCGGTGCGCCGAACGCAAACGTTTCCCAAAGGGATTAGCGTTTGCATGGCTTTATGTCAAGCGATATACGGGGCTAGCGCAAGAAAATAGGAAGGTGGAGATCCGAGCGGATAAATATATCCTGCTTTATTTTACCAGCAACCCCTTAGGAGCCGCACACATCTCAAGCAATCAGACGGCAAAAAATATGAAGGTAAGTACCACCTAATGGTAGGATGTATTTTCCATATATATAACAGTGAGCTCTCCCCCTCTAACCCCTCTCCCTCGCCCCCGGCGGCCACCATGGGCGCCGCCCCTCCCCGAGCCCATACACACACACACACA
>NW_025241101.1:0-3418 GCF_018294505.1 Triticum aestivum
AGGCCGTGAAGGGTCGAGTGGAGGCTCTCCTGGTGAAGTTCCGGGCTTTCAGCACCAAGCCAAAGCGAGGCGCTGCCGATCCTGAGGCTCCACGAGGCGAAGTCGCCCAGCGCAGCTTCGTCACCGGCGATGGCACCACCAGAAAGTGACTCCTTCGCGGCTCCCTTCCTGCTTTTAGTTCCTGCAACATGCATCCTGCCTCATGGAGGCATTTAAACTTGTGTTTGGCGTTGTCAAAGCACTCTATGGACTGTAATATTTGCTTTTGATTCCTTGAGATTTGCATTTTTCCTTCCTACTTGGTTGTGTTCTACATCGGTAGAGCCCGGCCCCGCGCATACCTCAGCCATCATTAGCCCCGACCGAAAACCAGGACGGGACCAAGGAGTGAGGGGCTACGTGACAAGTTAGGCTCCTGAGTCGCGATGCTCAGGAGTCCCCCTTGACACACGAACAACAAGTAGGGAGGTGAGATGTATGGGTGAATTTACCGTTCTACATCGGCAGAGCCCGCCCCGCGCATACCTCAACCGCCATTAGCCTTTCGGAACTAAGGGGTGAGGGGCTACGTGACCAGTTAGGCTCCTGAGTTGCGATGCTCAGGAGTCCCCCTTGACGTTCAAACGACCTTCGTACCTTGGCTCCGCTCGGGGAGAGGCGTGCGACGAACCAGGCCCGAGGGGCCTGGCTAGGTGGCGTGCACTTGGGCTTGACCCAGGTGTAGCCCCCGTGCCCAGCCCCCTCGTGCGACACTCCCGAGGGGAGGCAGTACGATGAGGCCGGACATTGAGCTCTGGGCTCCTTGAGGTTGATGCGGCCGGGGGCCACCCTCAATTTTTTATCACCAGCGCGGACCATAGCGCTTCCGTATGTGTACGGGCATATCCGCTCCTCGGCAGTGTCATCAGCCAGCATGGAGCATGGTGCTTCCACTGGTGCGTGGGAGGGGGCTCCCCTCCGGGAGGAGCCCCCGGGGCATGTACAGCCCCGCCCTGACACGTGGCTGGCACGGTAGGGCCTGACGAGGTGTATCTGGGCACCCGTGAGCCAGCGTGGGACTCATGGGGCCCTACCTCAAGGCGGGTTGCGCCTGGCTCTGGGCCTTTACTTGTAATGTGTTCCTGCAAATTTGGTTAGATGTCGGCGCTCTACGTCCTCGGGTCCCGGCCCTCGAGCGGGCTCAGCCGTCGCTGGTATGCCAGGTCGTGATGCCGTGGACAAGGCCAGAGGGTGAGGGCTGGAGAGCCAGTAGGAGCCTATGAGTCGTGATGCTCAGGGACCCCCCTTTTAACGTGCAAGCAGCCGACATGAAGAAAAAGGGTGCCGTGGACATGCATCAAATAACGATCATGATGGGTCAAACGCACGACCCGAATAAACGCAAGAGGGATACATGCCACTGGGTCTGGCCCGGGAGGCTTGGGGATAATGCAGCCCGAGGGGTGCCCCCTATAAAGTAAGCTAAAAAACATGAATCAAAGGGATACATGTTGTAGGGACGGACCCACGCGGCCTGGGAATGATGCAGCCCTGGGGGGGGGGGGGTGCTCCCAGCTGAAAATGAAACTCGAAGGATGTCACCTGATAATGTTGAAGATGAAGGGATGCTGAAGTAGCAGACGGCGTGCGCTGCGGGAGACGATCTTCACGAGCCCCCAGGACCAGGGGCCTCGGGAGGCTCCGGAGGCGCTGGCGGCTCCTCGCGGACCATCTCCATCTCCTCCAGGACTGCGGAACGCCTGACCGCTTGAGCCTCCAGGATGCTCCTCATGAGGCACTGACGCACGGCAGCCGAGTTCGGCAGGCCGTAAGGCATGTGAACATAGCTGTGGGGTGGACCTTCGCAGCGTCCCACGTGTGAGGGCCAGAGGCGCTCCCGAGAGGCGGCTTGGTTGAGTCTTGGTATGTCGATGCAGACGTGCAGCCCGCCATCCTCGCTTGGATGGGGAGCTATGGTGGGTAAGCGGCGGCTGCCACTCATGATTCTTGACTCCTGCATCTCCTGAATGATCTCGCTGACGAACTCTTGAGGGTTTGGCCCTCCTTGCCTTGCTCCTTCCTGAGGGAAACATGCTTTGAAGCACGCCTCCAAGTGGATCCCGAGCGCCTCCCTCGTGATCCTAGCAAAGTCGATGGCCCTCCAGGAGAAAGCCCCCGAGCCTTGCTCGAGGAGGGAGCTGGGTGCGCCTTCCTATGTGATAGAAGGAGGTGCCCCCTGGACAGGCGCGAACCCTGAGGGGCCTGCCTCCCGAGGTGTCGGGCCAGGCGATGTCTTCTTCTTCTTAGGAGCAGCCTCGGGGAGCCTCCCTCTCCTGTGATTTGGGTCTTCAATTGATGCGGCTTGGAAAGCACGTTCTAGAGAACACACAACGTCTCTCTCTTCACAAGGCACCGTGATAACTCCACCGCTTCCTGGCATCTTGAGGACATTGTAGCCATGATGGGTCACGACCATGAACTTGGCTAGGGCTAGGTACCCGAGGATGGCATTGTACGGCAGGCGGATGTGAGCGACGTCGAAGTCAATGAGCTCGGTGCGATAGTTGTCACGCTTCCCGAAGGTAACAGGAAGGCGGACCTGCCCTATCGGAACCATGGAAGCATCAGTGACTCCTGAGAAAGGCTTGGTCGGCTGCAGCTGATTGTAGGGCACTTGGAGATTGTTGAACGTCTCAACAGATAGGACATTGAGCCCTGCTCCGCCATCGATGAGGGTTCTGGTGACTTGCACATTGCTGATGATTGGTGAACAAAGCATCGGGAGGACTCCGGCTGTGGCCGCGCACTTCAGCTGATCCGCTGAGCTGAACATGATAGCGCATGCTGACCACCTGAGAGGGCGCGTGGCCTCAAGCTTGGGGAGGACTGCATTCACTTCGTGAGCAAACTACTTGAAGATGCGCTGAGAGGCCGGGGCTTGAGCGCCACCCAAGATGCAAGCGATTGCGCGCGGCTCCTGGAAGCCTCCAGCCCCCTCGTCCTGATGATGGTCTTCATTCCTCCTCGGCTGTGGTGGCAGAGGAGGGAGGCCTGCGTTGCCTTGTGGGCGATCCTCGCGAGGCTGATCCCTCCAACCCCCTCATGAAGTGGGTCCCTCCAACCTCCCTCACAAGGCTGGTCCTGCGAGCAGTCCTCACGAGGTCGGTCGCGCCACCCTTGGCGAGGGCCACGGTCTTCCCATCGTCCTCCACCTCTTGCTCCTCCTCGGCCATAGCCCCGGTCGCTGCGCTCGGGGCGTTAGCCGGCACGCACGTCTCGCACGACCCTCAGCTCTTGGCATTCGTTGGTGTTGTGGGTGTGGAGGTCGTGGTACACGCAGTACCGGCTTCCCTTGGATGACTCAGGCTGATCCCTGCCTCGCTTGGTGTACGGCTCTACTGCAAGCACGACAGCCCCCTTGCGCTTCACGTCCTTGGCC
>NW_025241102.1:0-3418 GCF_018294505.1 Triticum aestivum
GGTACTAAATGAGGGGGGGGGGGCTTTAGTCCCCACTCTTTAGTGCCGATTGGCAACGCGGCACTAAAGGCCGTTACGAACCGGCACTAAAGGCCGATTCTGCACTAGTGAACGTATGGGCGGTCGCCCTAGGTTCCTGCACCCCCTCGCAAGCAGAGTTACAAACCGATGCAATGGACTAGCCCGAGTGACCTGTAAGCCTGTATCCACCACTAAATGGACTATACGACTTTTGTCTTACAAAAAGAAATATTATGTTGATCTGATGTTACACACACAGCTAGATTGACCATACACAAATTAGTGAATAACTCATAATGGTTCATCCTCATTTTTGGAATTTACTTCACTTTATAATTACGAAAAACATATTGAGAACAGACACAATTACTTTCGTCTAAGCTCAGGTTGTCAGTTGTCACCCTGTTTCCTTCTAATAAACCGAACAGTTCTCGCCATCGGCTACTTCTTTTGAATGGAATCATAGCAACCCTCCTGCTAACTTAAAAACAACGATCATCAAAACAAATAGAAAAAAGGGTAATCGTCTTCTTGCTCTCAGATTTTCATATGATTTGCTCCAGTTGTAGGACAAAATTAGAGCCATTATAATTAGATGTGTACTAAAAGCAGCCTCTCTACATTCAAGTCAATAACGAAAACTTTACAGGCGGAATTGATTTACTGGTGCAGTATGGAGTATAGTAGACCACGTATGTATATAGTGGAAAACGAAACAACAAAAGTACAAATAAAGGTTTGTGTGCCATTCATTCTCTCATGCTCTATTGGTTGGGCTTTATGGCCAACTTCTTTGTAGCAGAAAGTTGAAGTACAATCAGCTCACATCCAGCCAGATCATATGCAAGAACATCTAAATTAATTTCTCTCTGAATAGAAGTTTTGGGACATTACTTGCAACAATGAAATTTGATGAACATTGTCTGCATCTAATGGGTGGCCCTGAAATGGCCGCATTATTATCTGGTTATCGGGTTCTCTTGAAGAAATATCATTCCATAATCTAGATTGCTCAAAGTTCTCAATTAGAAAATGAGGGCAAAGGGTGCTATCGTACTAGTTTAGAGGGCATGCACAAGAGGGAGAAGACGTGGTGATATGATCAAATTACCTTCAATAACTTCAATTATTGGCTGCTGCCTACGACCAACTTGTTGTTGTCGGCTACCCGCTGAGTGCCAGCGATCAGCCGCCACGATGGGCATCAAGAAACGAGAGTACAACGTGCGTGTATTGCTACGAGCCATGAAATCCAGGGGTGGCCCTCTGGTGGATGCCATCACATTTACTTGCGGGCATATTTAACTTTTGACCGTCATCTCTAATTTATCTCTTCTTTTGATGGCTGACTGTCATCTCTTTTTAAATATAAAATCACGGGATGTTTTGAATATATCCTTTCTGGATGATACTCACAATGTTTTGAATAATTTCTTACATGCACGTATGTCAGTTTCGTGATAAATTTTTAGCTGAAACATCAAGAGCTCGAGAAGTCGACTACCACACCACGTCCGATTTGGCCAGTTCTCTACCTCTCCAGTCTAGGGAATAATCAACTGCAGTCGCTCCTCTGATTCAGACCTTGTCTTATCTATGGTGTACATCTTGGAGATGGAACACCACTAGGCCGAGAGCAAAACTTCCATTTCTTTCACGATGCATCGTATTCCCAAAAGCAGGTTTCTAATGGCTTCTCTTGTATGATGTTCTGATCCTTCGATCTAATGAGGACGCTACCTCAATGTTTTTGGTTCTGCCCTTATGATCTGCTTAAGTAATAACAACAGTGTATGTATGCATGTGAGTATGTTGGTTGGTCTTTCTAACACTTGAGTGTTCAAGAATGGAGGGTCAATATACATATATGCAAGCATATGCGATATTATAAGCATGTTTGAGGGTTGGTGTGTGGGACTATAGCATTTTCATGTCATAAATTGTTTCTCGGTCATAATCCCGCCACCCATCATAACTTGCATTTAGTGTGACTTGCACGCTTCTAGCTTGCATGATTCACACTACCTCGTGCACATATATTGGATGGACTTAGACTACTTCCTTGAGATGTGGAGAGGTGAGAGATTTCCCTATATCTAAAAAAGAACTAGGAAGAAACGAAAGAATGCATGTCCGTCTACGAATTTACATTTACTTAAGTCTGTTTTTAGCAAGAGAATGAGAATCGAATGCTAAAATTCAAATGAAGTTAGGGTCAAACCATCCCCAAGTATGCTAGTTTTCCATTAAAAAAGTGTCGGGTTTATAGAAGAAGCTGAGTAGATTGGTCCTGGCTTAAGGATATGGATCTCTAGAGCCATCCAGTCATACTACGAATTTTGATAGGATGATAGATTGGTCACGGCTTAAGGATGTAAATGTAGCCATCCAGTCATAGTGTCATACTACAATTTTGTACTGGATGACTGTCGGTTGTGTGATTAGCCTGAAATAGAAAGTATGTTTTCACATTATCAAATACTTAATGAGTAATCTATGAGAAAAGATGATGATCTTTAAATTGTTGTCCGTCTATGCGATTGGCACTTACATTGTCTTTATGACATGTTATTATCAAGGAAAACATTTTCTTTAGGTCTTCCTCCTGGTGGTTGCATGGAGGTTAAAAAATATAGGCATGGCAAAGACTCTTGTTGCATCTGGGATGATAATTCAAGTTTTTGAAAACATTTTCTCTAAGTTTCTTTCTGTATTATTTTCTTCTTTTAGGATATTACCAATGCCCCTTTCTTGTGTGAAGATAATACCAATGCCCTTAACTCATTATATCTTAGAATAACATATATGAGATGTCGAGTTTATTATGGCATTGGCACAAGTGCATTTTTGTTGTATAGAGATGACTTTTTCTCACTTTTGTTTGTCTCTTTTATTTTACCCTTTTGACACAAGTGCCCTTCCATTGTGTGGAAAGGGTCTTTTCTCACTTCTCTTAGTCTTTTTGCTTGCCTTTTTTTGGCACAAGTGCAATTTTGCTTGCCTAGCTGGTCCAAAGTCATGTTATTCTTTTATAGAGTTATTTTTCATGGCCCAAAACAATTTACCACAATAATTAGAGATAAAAAATTGGGGCCATGTATAGCTACCACCATGATGGGTAGCAAATTATTTCTGTAACATATATTTTCATTTTTTATTGTAACTTTAGTATAATTTTTTACTGATAACAATGAAGTGAGTGACAAAAAAATGGGTTCTCATTTGTGCTAATGTTTCTGGATCTTTTTTGTTGCTCGGTTCATATTTGGCCTTTGAATCCCCACCCCCCACTATATTTCTTGCGGCATCGATTTGATGATGCAATCATGTGCCACTAAATTAATTTTTTATTAGGATTTAAAATGATTTTTGTCTTAACTAGTCCATTTAAATGTTC
>NW_025241103.1:0-3418 GCF_018294505.1 Triticum aestivum
CGGCGGCGCGGCGGGCGCGCAGGTGCGCGGGACGGGAGGGCGCGGGACTGCTCACAGGGGGCGGCGGCAACGGCGAAGGTGAGCCGCCTGACGGCGTCGGTGGCGGCGGCGACGGCAAGGTGGAGTAGGGGCGTCGGGCGGCGACGGCAACGGCGACGAGGAGGAGCAGGGGGCATCGGGGGGGAAGTGGGGGATTTGGTCGAAAACTGCTAAGTGTTGTATATATATCAAGAGCATTGGTCCCGGTTCGTGGCACCAACCAGGACTAATACACCCTTTAGTCCCGGTTCGTGCCACCAACCGGGACCAAAGGCCTCTTTTCAGCAGCCCAAAGGGCGGGAAGCGGCGGCCTTTGGTCCCGGTTGGTGCCACCAACCGGGACTAAAGGGTGGGCATTGGTACCGGTTGGTGCCATGAACCGGAACCAATGTCCCGCTTTTTAGTCCCGGTTGGTGTCGCTAACCGGGACCAATGCCCACCCTTTATCATGGGTTTGCCTTTTAACCAGCTATCCCTTGGACAGGAGTGGATAGCGCTAGCAAAACTGATACGGTGTCCGGCCCCCCTCCCCGAGACCACGCCGGATCCCGTGTTAGTCAAAATGTTGGAGTTTGCGCCTTCGGAGGAGAGCGAAGGGGGGCACAGGGAAACTACCACCTCTGCCAAGGAGGCCTTCAATAAGGGGGGAATCAAGAATCCCTCCTTCCAGGGGGAGAAGAGGACCGCTTTCGAAGACCCGGAGGCCAAGGCCTCAAAGCGGGGAAGGAAATCTGCGCCGGAAGGTCCTGCGCCGGGAAGAGCCCCGGCCGCACAGTCTCCCCAGAGGAGTCAGCCCTCTAGCGAGCCGTGAGTAAAAAGGGGGGATTTTGTAATAGGGGACGCCCCTGTATTATTTATAGAAGATTGTGAACACCAGGATAGTGTCCAGCTCTGCAAAATAAATTCCACGTACCACCGTAGAGAGAATAATATTACACAAGTTCAATCTGCTGACGTATTTGGTGGCGTGACGTCACACCACTACCAAGCCTTTACTTGAATCGTTTTTATTACACAACCTCAGCGCGTTTAGCGAAGCGGTTTCCTTGGCACGTCTTGTCGAAGCAGAGATCGTGTTCCCCTTATTCCGGGATTCTCATAAATACGGACGTGGGTAACCCAACCGCGCCCGTTGCCACACCTCCTCCATCGAAGGTGGGTTCCAAACGGTAACGGGGACGGCTCTTGGTATTCTTCCTCTTTATAATGAGACTAAGGCCCGTTCTTTCTCTTCAATCCTCAATCGAATCCGCCCATCGCCCCGAGTTCCAACACCCAGGGCTCCAGATTCGGGTACCTTCGACCTTCGACAATGTCCGGCTCCGACTTACGAGGCTGGTGGATGCCCTCTTCCGTCACGGAAGAAGACGTGCTAAGGCTGAGAGACGCCAGGTACTTGACCTACGAGATTTCGCATAGGTTGCCTGCCCGAGGGCAAGTTATTCCTACTCCCGAGCCCGACGAGAGCGTCGTGTTCGTGTCTCACCTCCGTCGGGGTTTAGGCTTCCCGATGGATCCCTTTGTGAGGGGGCTCATGTTTTACTATGGGCTGGAATTCCATGACTTGGCTCCGGAGTCCATCCTCCACATCTCATCATTCATTGTCGTCTGCGAAGCCTTCCTCCGCACTACCCCTCGCTTCGGCTTGTGGCTCAAAACCTTCAACGTGGAGCCGAAGATGATTGAGGGGCGCCAGGCAGAGTGCGGTGGGGCGGTTATAAGCAAGAGGGCCGATGCTCCATGGCCCGAGGGCTCTTTTCAGGAGGAGCTCGGCTTGTGGCAACAGGAGTGGTTCTATATCACCGCTCCCAGGGGCAGTAGGCAGAGGCCGCCGCCCGTCTTCCGCTCGGGCCCTCCACAATGGCTGACGTCATGGGTCAACAAGGGTCTTAACTGGGGGCCGTCCAAATACGTACCCCTGTTGCAGGACCGGATTCGAAGCCTCCAAGAAAGGGAGATTAATCTGGTCGTAGTGGCACAAGTCATGCTGATCCGGCACCTTCTGCCCTGCAAACATCGCCCCCTCCGCCTGTGGGAATTTAATCCGGAGGGGCCACGAGCTCTCCAACACTTCATGGGTTTGACACCCGCGGAGATGTACAAACTGTTCTTCGGATCGCAAGAGATGCGTCCGGACTTGACCGAGGATGCTGTCCTAAGCTGCAATCGCCCAGATACTCAAGTAAGTAGCCCTGTGTCCGGACATATTGTCCATTTATTTATCATGGGTTTGCCTTTTAACCAGCTATCCCTTGGACAGGAGTGGATAGCGCTAGCAAAACTGATACGGTGTCCGGCCCCCCTCCCCGAGACCACGCCGGATCCCGTGTTAGTCAAAATGTTGGAGTTTGCGCCTTCGGAGGAGAGCGAAGGGGGGCACAGGGAAACTACCACCTCTGCCAAGGAGGCCTTCAATAAGGGGGGAATCAAGAATCCCTCCTTCCAGGGGGAGAAGAGGACCGCTTTCGAAGACCCGGAGGCCAAGGCCTCAAAGCGGGGAAGGAAATCTGCGCCGGAAGGTCCTGCGCCGGGAAGAGCCCCGGCCGCACAGTCTCCCCAGAGGAGTCAGCCCTCTAGCGAGCCGTGAGTAAAAAGGGGGGATTTTGTAATAGGGGACGCCCCTGTATTATTTCCAAAGGTAACCGAAGTTTTCACCTTGTAGTTCGGATCTCAGCCCATCTCAGCAGAGCTCATCTTCGGGGGACCTTCATTCGGAGATGATGGAGAGAGAGACGCCTCCATCTGCCGCCCCGTCGGGCGGGGCGGACGACCCTGAGGTGTCGTCACGGAGGGTCTCCCCGAGTCCGGCGGGGCCGGAGAGTTTGGCACCCATTGGAGTACGGCCGGTGGAGCTGCAGGATTTGGTCAAGAGGGCGTCTATCTCAGAAGATCACCGCACATTAATGAGTATGGTGATTGAGAGGATCTCATCCGCCAAAAGAGGGTTGCATGAGGCCGTCGGAAGTTTGCTGACGGGGTTTGAGGTACGCAAAAATTGACATACCTTTTGATAGTTTTGCACATGGAGTGCGCCCTGTACAGATAGTAGCCCCTGAGACTTGGTATGCTGTCGAAAGCGACAGCGTGCCAAGGATCATAATCTCAGTTATAGAATGTCGCCTTTCCTATGCAGGTGGCGGAATGTTCGGTGGCCAGCCGGACTGATGGACTTGCCGAACTGAAAAGGCAACTCGATGTTGTGGATGCGGACATCACGCTGGTCAATAAACGACTTAACGAGTTGCAAGGTAGGTGGTTGCTCCGCGGTTGCCTAGTAAGGGAGCCGATGCCCGTTCCTTACAATTTGTATGCTTGATGCAGATGGCGCCGCTGCTGTGGAAGACCTTCGAGTAGAGCTTGCTCGAGCCAAGGAGCAAGC
>NW_025241104.1:0-3418 GCF_018294505.1 Triticum aestivum
TAATATCTCTACAACTCCAGCGTCACCGAACCTTAAGTGTGTAGACCCTACGGGTTCGGGAGACACGTAGACATGGCCGAGACATCTCTCCCACCAATAACCAACTGTGGGATCTGGATACCCATGTTGGCTCCCACATGTTCCACAATTATCTCATCGGATGAACCACGATGTCGAGGATTCAAGCAATCCCGTATACAATTCCCTTTGTCTATCGGTATGTTACTTGCCCGAGATTCGATCGTCGGTATCCCAATACCTCGTTCAATCTCATTACCGGCAAGTCACTTTACTCGTTCCGTAATGCATGATCCCGTGACTAACTACTTAGTCACAATGAGCTCATTATGATGATGCATTACCGAGTAGGCCCAGAGATACCTCTCCGTCATACGGAGTGACAAATCCCAGTCTCGATCCGTGCCAACCCAACAGACACTTTCGGAGATACCTGTAGTGCACCTTTATAGCCACCCAGTTACGTTGTGACGTTTGGTACACCCAAAGCTTTCCTACGGTATCCGAGAGTTGCACAATCTCATGGTCTAAGGAAATGATACTCGACATTAGAAAAGCTTTAGCAAACGAACTACACGATCTAGTGCTATGCTTAGGATTGGGTCTTGTCCATCACATCGTTCTCCTAATGATGTGATCCCATTATTAATGACATCCAATGTCCATGGTCAGGAAACCGTAACCATCTATTGATCAACGAGCTAGTCAACTAGAGGCTCACTAGGGACATGTTATGGTCTATGTGTTCACACATGTACTACGATTTCCGGATAACACAATTATAGCATGAACAATAGACAATTATCATGAACAAGGAAATATAATAATAACCATTTTATTATTGCCTCTAGGGCATATTTCCAACAGTCTCCCACTTGCACCAGAGTCAATAATCTAGTTACATTGTGATGATTCGTACACCCAAAGAGTTCTGGTGTTGATCATGTTTCGCCCGTGGAAGAGGTTTAGTCAACGGATCTGCGACATTCAAATCCGTATGCACTTTACAAATATCTATGTCTCCATTTTGAACATTTTCACGAATGGAGTTGAAGCGACGCTTGATGTGCCTGGTCTTCTTGTGAAACCTGGGATCCTTGGCAAGGGCAATAGCTCCAGTGTTGTCACGGAAGAGAGTCATCGGCCCGGATGCATTGGGAATAACTCCTAGGTCGGCAATGAACTCCTTCATCCAGATTGCTTCATGTGCTGCCTCCGAGGCTGCCATGTACTCTACTTCACATGTAGATCCCGCCACGACGCTTTGCTTGCAACTGCACCAGCTGACTGCCCCACCATTCAAAATATACATGTATCCAGTTTGTGACTTAGAGTCATCCAGATCTGTGTCGAAACTAGCATCGACGTAACCCTTGACGACGAGCTCTTCGTCACCTCCATAAACGAGAAACATATCCTTAGTCCTTTTCAGGTACTTCAGGATGTTCTTGACCGCTGTCCAGTGTTCCATGCGGGGATTACTTTGGTACCTTCCTACCAAACTTATGGCAAGGTTTACATCAGGTCTGGTACACAGCATGGCATACATAATAGACCCTGTGGCCGAGGCATAGGGGATGACACTCATCTTTTCTCTATCTTCTGCCGTGGTCGGGCATTGAGCCGTGCTCAATCTCACACCTTGCAATACAGGCAAGAACCCCTTCTTGGACTGATCCATATTGAACTTCTTCAATATCTTTTCAAGGTATGTGCTTTGTGAAAGACCTATGAGGCGTCTCGATCTATCTCTATAGATCTTGATGCCTAATATGTAAGCAGCTTCTCCAAGGTCCTTCATTGAAAAACACTTATTCAAGTACGCCTTTATGCTTTCCAAGAATTCTATATCATTTCCCATCAATAGTATGTCATCAACATATAATATGAGAAATGCTACGGTGCTCCCACTCACTTTCTTGTAAACACAGGCTTCTCCATAAGACTGTGTAAACCCAAACGCTTTGATCATCTGATCAAAGCGAATGTTCGAACTCCGAGATGCCTGCACCAGCCCATAGATTGAGCGCTGGAGCTTGCATACCTTGTCAGCATTCTTAGGATCGACAAAACCTTCCGGCTGCATTTTTCCAATCTTGCCTTCGGATCTGAGGTAGAAGGTATACCCAATGGTTTCCTTAGGGTATCCTATGAAGATGCATTTTTCCGACTTGGGTTCGAGCTTTTCAGGTTAAAGTTTCTTGACATAAGCATCGCATCCCCAAACTTTAAGAAACGACAGCTTAGGTTTCTTTCCAAGCCATAATTCATACGGTGTCATCTCAACGGATTTCGACGGAGCCCTATTTAAAGTGAATGCGACAGTCTCTAAAGCATAACCCCAGAATGATAGTGGTAGATCGGTAAGAGGCATCATAGATTGCACCATATCCAATAGAGTGCGATTACGACGTTCGGACACACGATTACGCTGAGGTGTTCCAGGCGGCGTGAGTTGTGAAACAATTCCACATTTCCCTAAGTGTGTGCCAAATTCGTGACTCAAATATTCCCCTCCACGATCTGATCGTAAGAACTTTATTTTCCTGTCACGTTGATTCTCAACCTTACTCTGAAGTTCCTTGAACTTTTCAAAGGTCTCAGACTTGTGTTTCATTAAGTAGACATACCCATATCTACTCAAGTCATAAGTGAGGGTGAGAACATAACGATAGCCACCGCGAGCCTCAACGCTCATTGGACCGCACACATCAGTAGGTATGATTTCCAATAAGTTGGTTGCTCACTCCATTGTTTCGGAGAACGGAGTCTTGGTCATTTTGCCCATGAGGCATGGTTCGCACGTGTCAAATAATTCATAATCAAGAGACTCCAAAAGTCCATCTGCATGGAGTTTCTTCATGCGTTTGACACCAATGTGACCAAGGCGGCACTGCCACAAGTATGTGGGACTATCATTATCAACCTTACATTTCTTGGCATTCACACTATGAATATGTGTAACATCACGTTCGAGATTCATTAAGAATAAACCATTAACCAGAGGGGCATGACCATAAAACACATCTCTCATATAAATAGAACAACCATTATTCTCTGATTTAAATGAGTGGCCATCTCGCATCAAACGAGATCCAGATACAATGTTCATGCTCAAAATCTGGCACTAAATAACAATTATTGAGGTTTAAAACTAATCCCATAGGTAAATGTAGAGGTAGCGTGCCGACGGCGATCACATCGACCTTGGAACCATTCCCGACGCGCATAGTCACCTCGTCCTTCGCCAGTCTCCGCTTATTCCGCAGCTCCTGCTTTGAGTTACAAATATGAGCAACCACACCGGTATCAAATATCCAGGAGCTACTACGAGCGCTGGTTAGGTACACATCAATAACATGTATATCACATATACCTTTGGTATTGCTGGCCTTCTTAT
>NW_025241105.1:0-3417 GCF_018294505.1 Triticum aestivum
AGCCCCGGCCGGTGGAGCAGGTGAAGGCGACGTGATCAAGGAAGGAGCGCCTCCTGCGGGCGCCAGCGGTGTCCAGGGATGACTTGCTTGCGGCTGTTTAACTCCTGCAACATGCCCCATACCTCGTGGAGGCGTTTAAACTTGCATTTGGTATTGTGAGAACAATATGTCTTGTAATATTTGCTTTGATATTTTGCGATTTACTTCCTATTTACTTTACGTTCTACGTCGGCAGAGCCCGGCCCCGCGCATACCTCTGCCGCCGTTGGGTCGTCCGGATCACCAGGACGAGACCAAGGAGTGAGGGGCTATGTGACCAGTTAGGATCCTGAGTCACGATGCTCAGGAGTCCCCCTTGACGCGCAAACAGCTTATAGGAAGGAGACGCAGGAGTAGGTTTAGTGTTCTACGTCGGCAGGGCCCGGCCCCGCGCATACCTCAGCAGCCGTTGGATCGTCCAGAGACCAGGACGAAACCAAGGAGTGAGGGGCTACGTGACCAGTTAGGCTCCTGAGTCGCGATGCTCAGGACTCCCCCTCGATGCTCAAACGACCTTCATACCTTTGCCCTCGCCGAGGCTCGGCTCGGGAGGGGCGTGCGACGTCCAGGTCTGGGGGACCTGGCTGGGTGGCATACGCTTGGGCGTGACCCGAGCGCAGCCCCCGTGCCCAGCCCCCTCGCGCGACTCTCCCGAGGGGAGGTGTTGCGATGAGGCCGGACACTGAGCTCAAGGGCTCCCTGAGGTTGATACGGCCGCAGGGCCGCCCTTAGTTGTTTATCACCAGCGCGGAGCATAGCGCTTCCGCACTTGCACGGGCATAGCTGCTCCTCGGCAGTGTCGACGGCCAGCGCAGAGCATGGTGTTTCCACCGGTACGTGGGAGGGGACTCCCTACTACGGAGAGCCCCCGGGGCGTGTACAGCCCCGCCCTGACACGTGGCTTGCACGGCAGGGCTAGACGAGGTGTGTCTGGGCACTCGTGAGCCAGCGCGGGACTCACGAGGCCCTACCTCAAGGCGGGTTGCGCCTGGTCTTGGTTCTTGATGACTGTGGTGACCCTGCGAGATGGTTAGACAACCTGCGCCGAACGAATCTCCTGAGGCTATCGCATGAGAAGGCCAAGCACCAACGACCCCAGGAGGTGACGTGAATGGGGCCGGCCCGCCAGACAGAGCTCAGCCGTTGGATTTATCGACGCTGCAGGGACGGGCCCGAGCACAGACGCCGTGCCCAGCCTCCTTATGTGAGGGATCCCGAAGAAAGACGCTCGGCGCGCGGGTCCCATGGCGGGTGACAATCAAGCAGGTGATAGCCATAGACAGATTATGCATGAGAAGCAAGCTGTCTTAGATAAATGCAAGAACGATACATGCCACTGGGCTGGACCCGAGCGTCTTGGGGATGATGCAGCCCGAGGGGTGTCGGTGTCAAAACCGGCGGATCTCGGGTAGGGGGTCCCGAACTGTGCGTCTAAGGATGATGGTAAAAGGAGACGGGGGACACAATGTTTACCCAGGTTCGGGCCCTCTCTATGGAGGTAATACCCTACTTCCTGCTTGATTGATCTTGATGAATATGAGTATTACAAGAGTTGATCTACCACGAGATCGAGATGGCTAAACCCTAGAAGTCTAGCCTGTATGACTATGGTAATGAATATCTTCCCCTCTCCGGACTAAGTCCTCCGGTTTATATAGACACCGGGAGGATCTAGAGTTACACAAGATCGGTTACAAAGAAAGGAATCTACGCGTTTGATCGCCAAGCTTGCCTTCCACGCCAAGGAGAGTCCCATCCGGACACGGGTAGAGTTTTCGGTTTTCGTATCTTCACAGCCCATTAGTCCGGCCCATGTCCACCAGGTCAGACGCCCGAGGACCCCTTAGTCCAGGACTCCCTCAGTAGCCCCTGAACCAGACTTCAATGACGAGGTGTCCGGCGCGCAGATTGTCTTCGGCATTGCAAGGCGGGTTCCTCCACCGATGACTTCCAAGTAGTGCATTCGGCCTTCCATTTAATGTCGTACCCCTTGGTTTCTGTGTATCAACAACTTCAGCTTCCACGTGTCGAGCTAATGCGAGAGGTGGGTATTTTTGCACATAACACCCCAACCACGCGAGGGATAGCGTCTATTTAAAGAGATTGGATCTCAGATCCATTTGACATCTCGCGGAGAAAATCCTCAAAGATTGCTAGAAGAACACTCCAACATGTTTAGCATTCCCAGCTCCTCCTCCCGTCCCTGCGGCCCAGAAAAAGGCGAGTGGGAGAAGTGCTCCGTATCCCATAGTCAGTTGGTGAAGTTGCAAAGACAGGGGTTTCTCCCCCCTGCGGATTTGGTCCATGTTCGAGCAGGGTTGGCCTCCTTCAACGGCAAAACCCAGGCGGAGGATTTCCCCAATCCATCCGGGGGGAACGAGTGTGTTTTGTCCCCTATCTACTAAGGGGCGTGGGATTTCCAATTCATCTATTCCTCAGAGGGCTTCTGGAGTACTATGGCCTCCAACTGCACAACTTCACTCCGGCCTCCATCCTGCATATCGCGGGTTACGTCGCCCTTTGCGAGCTATTCTTGGGTTGCGAGGCCCACTTTGAATTGTGGAGGAAGCTATTCTGCCACGTCCCGTGCAACCACGAGGGATCAATATTTGAAGTGGGCGGAGCTGAAATATGGCGCATTGCCGAGACCGGATACCTATCCGGCACACCAAAGAAGGCATCCGAAGAGTGGACTTCCGAGTGGTTCTACATCGAGGACGTCGTACTTCCAGACCCAGTCCGGAGGGGTCTTCCCGAGTTCACAAGTGTTCCTTAGAAGAAACGCCACAGCTGGCGCCCTCGGAGCCTCGAGGAGGAAGATAGTGCGGAAGTTCGCCCTGTATCAGGAAGAGGGTTTGCCGGACTATGTCCGGGGATCCAGTCAGTCGCACTCCCAACACCCGGGATCCAGTCCCACCCGAGGAGACGGGGGTCGATAAGGGAACGACGCCGGACTGTCCTTCGGCTGAAGGCTCGGAAGATGTGTCCGTGACCAACTCGGAAGTGGAAAGCGCCATGAATCATCGGCGCCGGAGGGCCACTTTACGAGACCCCCGCTTCTTGGAAGAGGCTTTTAATGCCTTCAGCTCGGCTGATGCCTATATCCAAGCTGCTCGAGATGGGCTTAGCAGAGCCACAAAGCAGCATTTAAAAGATGCGCTGGTAAATTTACTGTGTCCGAATATGATAATCATATGCCAGTAGCCCCCGAGACTTAAAGTAGTTGGTACAACTGATTTGAGGATCGCTGTATAAGCAGGTTCTTTCTGAGAAGAACGACCCGCTAGCCCAAGAGCTAGACAAGTGCCGGACACAGTTAGCTGCAGTTACCGCCAAACTGGAAAAGTCCAAGAAGGCGTCTGCGGGTAATATTTCCCT
>NW_025241106.1:0-3417 GCF_018294505.1 Triticum aestivum
CTGTTGCAGTAAGCCTTCCTGCTCAAAGCGTCAGCAATCACATTGGCCTTGCCTGGAGTATACTCAATACTCGGATTATACTCTTGAATCATTTCGACCCATCGAGTTTTCCTGAGGTTGAGATTAGGCTGAGTGAAGATGTACTTGAGACTCTTGTGATCAGTGAAAATATCCACTTTTCTTCCCAATAGAAGATGTCTCCAAGTCAAAAGAGCATGCACAACTGCCGCCAACTCGAGATCATGAGTGGGGTAGTTCTTCTCATTAGGCTTCAACTGGCGAGATGTATAAGCAACAACTTTCTTCTCTTGCATCAATACTGCGCCAAGACCTTGGAGAGAGGCATCACAAAAGACCTCGTACGGCTTGGATTCATCAGGCGGAGTCAAAACTGGAGCAGTGATCAACTTCTCTTTCAAAGTGTTGAAAGCAATATCACACTCCGGAGACCAAACGTACTTGATGTGCTTCTGAAGAAGATTAGAGAGAGGCTTCGCGATCTTAGAAAAGTTTTCGACGAATCTTCGGCAATAGCTTGCGAGACCGAGAAAACTGCAGAGTTGCTTCACGTTCTGCGGAGGTTCCCAATTCACAATTGCAGACACCTTCTCAGGATTCACGGCAATGCCCTTGGCAAAGATGATATGACCAAGATAAAGAACCTCATCAAGCCAAAATTCACACTTGGAGAACTTGGCATAGAACTGATGTTCCCTGAGCTTATCGAGAACCAAACGCAAGTGCTCGGCATGATCTTCCTTGTTTTTCGAGAAAACCAGAATGTCGTCGAGATAGACCAAAACGAAGTCATTGGTGTAGGCATTGAAGATGAAATTCATCATGCGAGAGAACGTCGGAGGAGCGTTGGCGAGGCCAAAAGACATGACAGTGTATTCATATGAACCAAAGCTTGTTCTGAATGCTGTCTTGGGAATATCTTCTTCACGAATGCGAATCTGGTGATAACCCATACGGAGATCAAGCTTGGAGAATACTTGGGCACCTTTGAGTTGTTCGAACAGCTCATTGATGTTGGGAAGTGGGTATTTGTTCTTGATGGTTTTCTTGTTCACTGGACGGTAATCAACACAAAGTCGGTCCATTCCATCCTTCTTCTTCACAAAAAGAACACCACAACCCCACGGAGAAGAACTAGGCCGGATGAGACCCATTCTTTCTTGCTCATCGAGTTGCTTCTTCAGCTCCTTAAACTCTTCAGGTCCGAGATTGTAAGGACATTTGCACACAGGTTCCGTACCAGGCTCAAGTTCAATAACGAATTCAACTGGCCGGTGCGGAGGCATTCCTGGGAGCTCTTCTTGAAAGACGTCTTGATATTCGCAAACGACTGGAATTTGAGAGATGGCATCCAATTCACCCTTCTCATTGAGAGAAAATAGGTGGATGGTATTATCACGAGCGGCAAAGACAATTACATCCTCAAACGAATCAGTCAATTGAATCTGCCTGGCTGCACAATCAAGCTGAGCCTTGTGCTTAGAAAGCCAATCCATTCCGAGAATAAGATCAATATCCGAGTTACCAAGAACCACCGGAGAAGAGAGAAACTTGTAATCGCCCAACGTGATAGAGACATCCGGGACGCAATTGTTAGAAGTCATTTGCTTGCCCGGAGACACAATCTTCAATGGAACAGGAATCCTTTCGGTCACAAAATCATGCTTGGCCACAAATGGAGTTGAAATAAAAGAAAGCGATGCACCAGTGTAAAAAAGAACTTTTGTAGGAACATCATTAACAGGAAGGTTACCCATGATCACATCTGGTGAGTCCTCTGCCTGAGCTGCATTTAGCAGATTGACCTTGGCGTGCTTGGGGTTATGCTTGACCATAGCTATACTTGCCGATCTTACAGGAGGAGGAGGAGGAAGACGCCTCTGGTTGAGACACTTGTTGACATAGTGACCTTTCTGTTGGCACTTGTTGCACGTGACCTCTGAAAGTGGACGGTGATACGGAGCACTCGATCTTGGAGCTTGAGACGAAGTCTTGTTCTGAAAGCCTGGGTTGGGTGGGTGGGAAGAACCACTGCCACCTTTGCTCTTCTGCTGATACGGCTGACGGAACGGAGGAGGAGGAAGCCAAAACTTCTGCTGCTTGGTCACTTGAGTAGAGGAAGAAGGAGTAACATCTCTGACTCGCTTCCTGGAAGCATCACACCTCAACTGAGCAGCCTCTTGCTTCAGTGCCATGTTGTAGAACTCATCGTACCTCAAGGGCTCAAAGAGAACAAGAGCGAGCTGAATATCTTCTCTGAGACCACCCCTGAACTGATATATCATGCTCTTCTCATCAGGCACATCCTGCTTGGCAAAGCGGGCAAGCTTCTGGAACAACTTGTTGTAGTCATAGACAGACAAAGAGCCTTGCTTCAGATTGCGGAATTCCTCACGCTTGCTTTCAACCACGCTCTGCGGAATATGATGAGCTCAGAAATCTCGACGGAAATCATCCCAAGTGATAACACGTCCACCTCTAGAATCCTTGTACTGCTGGAACCATTCTGCAGCTTGATCTTTGAGTTGGAAGGAAGCGAACTTCACAAAGTCCTCAGGCCTGACGTTACTGCACTCGAAATGCTTACACAGACCCACAAGCCAATCGTCAGCATCGGTTGCCTCAACACAATTGCTGAAAGTCTTTGGCCCGTTAGCAAGGAACTGGTTGAGTGTAGCAAAGTGACTCTGATTGCTGCCTTGATTCCCTTAACTGCCTTGATTGCGCTCTTGAAGAATTTGCATGATCAGCTGAATGTTTGCATTAGTTGCGGCCATCACAGCTTGCCATGCCTCTGGAGGAGGTGGAGGTGGTGGCGGATCAGGATTCGGAGTCGTGCGCGTTGGAGGAGCCATCCTGAAGAGGTTGACCACCATTAGCACATTGATAGATAAATATTGAAGCTGAATCCAACGGAATGAAAATTGCAACATATAGTCTTCACATCCGAACAAAATGAACGAACGCATTCCTCTTGAAATGGTCACATATCCATAAATTGAGAAGCCACGCAGAATTAAGGTAGAGAAATAAATCAACAAGGTACGGATCAAGAACGAATAATCGGTAAGGAATCCCAATCTCAAACCAATATTTGTGGAAGAAGAACTAGAGCTACTAGAATTCCCACCTATGAAACTCCCGAACCTTTCCGGTTATGTAATCAGGTGTTGGGGATACAGGGGAAGCATAATATCTCACCCAAACTAGCAAATCCTACATGCAGCTGTATCCATCCTTCAACACATAACCAAGAAACCTTCGGAAACCATCTACCTCAACCTTCGAAAAGCATCCGTTATACAAGTTATGGCGATACTCCCGAACTCCCGCCCCAGTACTGGGTGGCGTCGAGGTTATCTCACCAACGAACTGCATAAAAGAGATTTTCGATGTCGG
>NW_025241107.1:0-3417 GCF_018294505.1 Triticum aestivum
CTGTTGCAGTAAGCCTTCCTGCTCAAAGCGTCAGCAATCACATTGGCCTTGCCTGGAGTATACTCAATACTCGGATTATACTCTTGAATCATTTCGACCCATCGAGTTTTCCTGAGGTTGAGATTAGGCTGAGTGAAGATGTACTTGAGACTCTTGTGATCAGTGAAAATATCCACTTTTCTTCCCAATAGAAGATGTCTCCAAGTCAAAAGAGCATGCACAACTGCCGCCAACTCGAGATCATGAGTGGGGTAGTTCTTCTCATTAGGCTTCAACTGGCGAGATGTATAAGCAACAACTTTCTTCTCTTGCATCAATACTGCGCCAAGACCTTGGAGAGAGGCATCACAAAAGACCTCGTACGGCTTGGATTCATCAGGCGGAGTCAAAACTGGAGCAGTGATCAACTTCTCTTTCAAAGTGTTGAAAGCAATATCACACTCCGGAGACCAAACGTACTTGATGTGCTTCTGAAGAAGATTAGAGAGAGGCTTCGCGATCTTAGAAAAGTTTTCGACGAATCTTCGGCAATAGCTTGCGAGACCGAGAAAACTGCAGAGTTGCTTCACGTTCTGCGGAGGTTCCCAATTCACAATTGCAGACACCTTCTCAGGATTCACGGCAATGCCCTTGGCAAAGATGATATGACCAAGATAAAGAACCTCATCAAGCCAAAATTCACACTTGGAGAACTTGGCATAGAACTGATGTTCCCTGAGCTTATCGAGAACCAAACGCAAGTGCTCGGCATGATCTTCCTTGTTTTTCGAGAAAACCAGAATGTCGTCGAGATAGACCAAAACGAAGTCATTGGTGTAGGCATTGAAGATGAAATTCATCATGCGAGAGAACGTCGGAGGAGCGTTGGCGAGGCCAAAAGACATGACAGTGTATTCATATGAACCAAAGCTTGTTCTGAATGCTGTCTTGGGAATATCTTCTTCACGAATGCGAATCTGGTGATAACCCATACGGAGATCAAGCTTGGAGAATACTTGGGCACCTTTGAGTTGTTCGAACAGCTCATTGATGTTGGGAAGTGGGTATTTGTTCTTGATGGTTTTCTTGTTCACTGGACGGTAATCAACACAAAGTCGGTCCATTCCATCCTTCTTCTTCACAAAAAGAACACCACAACCCCACGGAGAAGAACTAGGCCGGATGAGACCCATTCTTTCTTGCTCATCGAGTTGCTTCTTCAGCTCCTTAAACTCTTCAGGTCCGAGATTGTAAGGACATTTGCACACAGGTTCCGTACCAGGCTCAAGTTCAATAACGAATTCAACTGGCCGGTGCGGAGGCATTCCTGGGAGCTCTTCTTGAAAGACGTCTTGATATTCGCAAACGACTGGAATTTGAGAGATGGCATCCAATTCACCCTTCTCATTGAGAGAAAATAGGTGGATGGTATTATCACGAGCGGCAAAGACAATTACATCCTCAAACGAATCAGTCAATTGAATCTGCCTGGCTGCACAATCAAGCTGAGCCTTGTGCTTAGAAAGCCAATCCATTCCGAGAATAAGATCAATATCCGAGTTACCAAGAACCACCGGAGAAGAGAGAAACTTGTAATCGCCCAACGTGATAGAGACATCCGGGACGCAATTGTTAGAAGTCATTTGCTTGCCCGGAGACACAATCTTCAATGGAACAGGAATCCTTTCGGTCACAAAATCATGCTTGGCCACAAATGGAGTTGAAATAAAAGAAAGCGATGCACCAGTGTAAAAAAGAACTTTTGTAGGAACATCATTAACAGGAAGGTTACCCATGATCACATCTGGTGAGTCCTCTGCCTGAGCTGCATTTAGCAGATTGACCTTGGCGTGCTTGGGGTTATGCTTGACCATAGCTATACTTGCCGATCTTACAGGAGGAGGAGGAGGAAGACGCCTCTGGTTGAGACACTTGTTGACATAGTGACCTTTCTGTTGGCACTTGTTGCACGTGACCTCTGAAAGTGGACGGTGATACGGAGCACTCGATCTTGGAGCTTGAGACGAAGTCTTGTTCTGAAAGCCTGGGTTGGGTGGGTGGGAAGAACCACTGCCACCTTTGCTCTTCTGCTGATACGGCTGACGGAACGGAGGAGGAGGAAGCCAAAACTTCTGCTGCTTGGTCACTTGAGTAGAGGAAGAAGGAGTAACATCTCTGACTCGCTTCCTGGAAGCATCACACCTCAACTGAGCAGCCTCTTGCTTCAGTGCCATGTTGTAGAACTCATCGTACCTCAAGGGCTCAAAGAGAACAAGAGCGAGCTGAATATCTTCTCTGAGACCACCCCTGAACTGATATATCATGCTCTTCTCATCAGGCACATCCTGCTTGGCAAAGCGGGCAAGCTTCTGGAACAACTTGTTGTAGTCATAGACAGACAAAGAGCCTTGCTTCAGATTGCGGAATTCCTCACGCTTGCTTTCAACCACGCTCTGCGGAATATGATGAGCTCAGAAATCTCGACGGAAATCATCCCAAGTGATAACACGTCCACCTCTAGAATCCTTGTACTGCTGGAACCATTCTGCAGCTTGATCTTTGAGTTGGAAGGAAGCGAACTTCACAAAGTCCTCAGGCCTGACGTTACTGCACTCGAAATGCTTACACAGATCCACAAGCCAATCGTCAGCATCGGTTGCCTCAACACAATTGCTGAAAGTCTTTGGCCCGTTAGCAAGGAACTGGTTGAGTGTAGCAAAGTGACTCTGATTGCTGCCTTGATTCCCTTAACTGCCTTGATTGCACTCTTGAAGAATTTGCATGATCAGCTGAATGTTTGCATTAGTTGCGGCCATCACAGCTTGCCATGCCTCTGGAGGAGGTGGAGGTGGTGGCGGATCAGGATTCGGAGTCGTGCGCGTTGGAGGAGCCATCCTGAAGAGGTTGACCACCATTAGCACATTGATAGATAAATATTGAAGCTGAATCCAACGGAATGAAAATTGCAACATATAGTCTTCACATCCGAACAAAATGAACGAACGCATTCCTCTTGAAATGGTCACATATCCATAAATTGAGAAGCCACGCAGAATTAAGGTAGAGAAATAAATCAACAAGGTACGGATCAAGAACGAATAATCGGTAAGGAATCCCAATCTCAAACCAATATTTGTGGAAGAAGAACTAGAGCTACTAGAATTCCCACCTATGAAACTCCCGAACCTTTCCGGTTATGTAATCAGGTGTTGGGGATACAGGGGAAGCATAATATCTCACCCAAACTAGCAAATCCTACATGCAGCTGTATCCATCCTTCAACACATAACCAAGAAACCTTCGGAAACCATCTACCTCAACCTTCGAAAAGCATCCGTTATACAAGTTATGGCGATACTCCCGAACTCCCGCCCCAGTACTGGGTGGCGTCGAGGTTATCTCACCAACGAACTGCATAAAAGAGATTTTCGATGTCGG
>NW_025241108.1:0-3417 GCF_018294505.1 Triticum aestivum
GAAAGACCTCAGCCAAAGGATGATTAGGTCATTGTTTTTACTGACCACATGAATCGGGGCTTCTCACCGCCCGGTTCTAAATTTTTCCGAGATGTTCTACACTTCTTTCAGCTTCATCCTTAAGACATTGGACCCAATTCCGTGTCAAACATCTGCAACTTTCAAGTTTTCTATGAAGTGTACCTTCAAGAGGAGCCCAGTGTTGAATTGTTTAGGGAATATTTTTATTTGAACCGCCAAAACAAATTTATGAATGGACCCAGCTTGGAACTTGGCGGAATCTCAATTCAACGAAGAAGAGATGCTATCTTCCCCTATGCTCGCTTGCCAAGTCACCCCAAAGATTGGAACCAGACATGGTTTTATTGCAAAGATACCTCTCCGGTTGACGAGAACCCACTGCCAGGCTATCGTGCCCAGCCTCTTGACTCAAAACATCACCTTCCTGAGAAGCTTAACACTGCTGAACATGCAAAGCTCGCCCCCACCATTGCAAAGGTCAAGGCTCTGCTGGGAAACGGTTTAACTGGCATTGACTTGGTTCGATGCTGGGTTGCTTGGCGGATCATACCCTTGAGTCGCCGATCCGGCTTAATGTGTACTTACACGGGTGGTAAAAAGGATCCACTACGCCACATCTCCGTGCGTTTAACTGATGAAGCAATCAATGAAATGACAAAGAGCCTTCTGAATGAAGATCCGGAAGACTGCAACAAAGTGGGTCTGAACCCTTTCTGCAAACTTAACCCCGCCACCAGAGGTGAGTCTTTAAATTACTTACTTTACCTTCATCACTCCAATATTCTATTAACTCAACTTTGATGACTTTCACAGGCTGACTCTGATTTTTGGAAAAAGAAATATAACCATGAAGCTGCCAAAAAGGCCAGGGCTGCCAAGAAAGCTGCCAAGAAGAATAAGAAAAAAACCAAGTACTTCCGAGCTGTTTGAACTGGACGACAACTCTAAGTCGGAGGTAGCTCTTGATTCCCTTGGCTCCTTTTTCAACTATCTTATTGACATTGATTATCATCAGGTGACATGAGGGCCAGTCAAGCAATCGAGGAAGAGGTAACTATCATTTCCTCGGACTCCGAGCCTTTGCCAAGACAGAAAACTCGAAGAGTAACCCGAAAAGTAAGCTTTTCACACCCCTTAGCTCATCTGGATCCTCACTTTATTTTGAAGCAACAACAACACGAGAACCAGCGACAGACTCGGACCAACGGCGGTGAAGAATTATCTTCCGGCTTACCAAACACCCCAAGGAAACATCAAAACGAGGTCACCCCAAATTTAAACTCTTTTTATCCTCTAGCGGGTCTCATTCGCCGGCCACTTAATTCTTTCAATTCAAATTATCAGGAGACTTCTCGCTCCTCCTCCGGTGACTCATCACAGTCCCAGCTGCCGGCTTTCAAAACTGCTCCTGGGTAGTAACAGTTACTTATTATTTGCTCCTTATGCTCCTTTATATTTACACTGACCTCTCATGACCCATGCAGTGGAAAGGCCAAGCCTAGCAAGAAGGCAAAGGTGAACAAACCGGCTGAAGACACCAAAATCCCTAAACCGGAGCAACAGATTCTAGCGTCTGACACCTCCGTCCCACAACCAGAAGAACCTGTTCCTGATGTTCCACCAGAAATTCCTGACCCTTCCATTGACCAGGCAAACAACGATCCTTTGAATACTGAATTATCAAGCCCAATTAAACTGGTTGAAACACATGCTGATTATGTGATGATTACCAGAAACACATGCTGATTATGTGATGATTACCAGCACCGGTTTAGAGAGCTGGGAAGACCTACTGTGATGAGGACATGACTACGTTGGATATGACCAAAAATATTGCATATATGCATATTTGTCAGGTGATTTCTAGTGCAAACTATTCAATAATCTATTTATGTTATCCAGAACAAAAATACTTCACACACTTTTGTGTTTTGTCTAATTGCAGGTGTATGGGACATTTGTACAATCCACATGTGAAGATAAGGAAGAAAGAGATGTTTATTTGCTGTCCAAAAAGTTCTCTCACGTCACTTTTGGCCCAAGAGAAGATAGAGTCCAAGTCTCTCACGTTCTGGATTCAGATTCGGACTGCACAGACATACCTGACTCAAAACGCACACAAGTTTTTCATACGGACTCCGAATTGGGTGATTCTTTTTTTGTTGGAAACTAGATTTCGTGCACTTTCCAACCCAATTGGAATCACCTTCAAATTCGTCTAGAGCGTTGAGTTGTGGACGAAAAAATCTGATGCTGGAGCAGAATCCGAGTCAAACTACAAGTCCAAAGGTGTTACATCACCTCCACTTGGGCCCATTGGCCTTGTACGACCTAGATTTAGTTTTAGGCTGCCTTGTGACGTCCTCCCACCTCCTTGGCCGCCACCCCTTGCTCCTATATAAGTAGATCCATCTAGTAGCTTTTCCTTGGAATTTGTTTAGTTAAAAGTTAGCCATTGCAACTTCGTGTACTTCGTTTGTGTCCAACGACCAGACCAAGACCGCTTACGGATCCCCACCATTATCAATACCTCATATATATTTGCAATATTCAGATTGCTTTATCATATTCTTGCTCGTTCTTCGATTGCTTGCAGGAATAGACCTTCGTGGTCAGGCTGACCGTGCTTCCGACATCGTCAGTAACCTCAGGAGATTGGTTTAGCGATTGCTAAGGCGCAACGTCGTGCATGTTTGTAGTCGGATCGTCAAAGTCGTCTCCACCAAATCGATAGTTATCATCTCATCGAAAGATCGGGACACCCTCGCCTCTATCAAGTGGTATCAGTTTTCAGGTTGACCGTGATTCTTTTTTTGTTGGAAACTAGATTTCGTGCACTTTCCAACCCAATTGGAATCACCTTCAAATTCGTCTGGAGCGTTGAGTTGTGGACGAAAAAAATCTGATGCTGGAGCAGAATCCGAGTCAAACTACAAGTCCAAAGGTGTTACATCACCTCGAGTTGGGCCCATTGGCCTTGTACGACCTAGATTTAGTTTTAGGCTGCCTTGGGACGTCCTCCCACCTCCTTGGCCGCCACCCCTTGCTCCTATATAAGTAGATCCATCTAGTAGCTTTTCCTTGGGATTTGTTTAGTTAAAAGTTAGCCATTGCAACTTCGTGTACTTCGTTTGTGTCCAACGACCAGACCAAGACCGCTTACGGATCCCCACCATTATCAATACCTCATATATATTTGCAATATTCAGATTGCTTTATCATATTCTTGCTCGTTCTTCGATTGCTTGCAGGAATAGACCTTCGTGGTCAGGCTGACCGTGCTTCCGGCATCGTCAGTAACCTCAGGAGATTGGTTTAGCGATTGCTAAGGCGCAACGTCGTGCATGTTTGTAGTCGGATCGTCAAAGTCGTCTCCACCAAATCGATAGTTATCAT
>NW_025241109.1:0-3417 GCF_018294505.1 Triticum aestivum
AGACGGATGGTATCATCACGAGCGGCAAAGACAATTCCATCCTCAGACGAATGAGTCAATTGAATCTGCCTGGCAGCACAATCAAGCTGAGCCTTGTGCTTAGAAATCCAATCCATTCCGAGAATAAGATCAATATCCGAGTCACCAAGAACATTTGGAGAGGACAAGAACTTATAGTCACCCAATGTGATTGAAATATCCGGAACACATACTCGAGATGTCATTTGACGGGCCGGAGAGACAATAGCCAATGGTTTCGGCAACACTTGAGTAACAAAATCATTCTTAGATGCAAACGGTCTCGAGATGAAACAATGCGATGCACCAGTATCAAAAAGAACTCTTGAAGGAATATTGTTAACAGGAAGGTTACCCATGATGACATCTGACGAGTCCTCTGCCTGAGCTGCATTCACCATGTTGACCTTGGCGTACTTGGGGTTATGCTTGACCACAGTTGTACTTGCCGATCTCACGGGAGGAGGAGGAGGGAGACGCCTCTGATTGAAGCATTTGTTGGCATAGTGACCCTTCTGTTGGCACTTGTTGCACGTGACCTCTGAAAGCGGACGGTGATACGGAGCACTTGATCTTGGAGCTTGAGACGAAGTCTTGTTCTGAAAGCCAGGGTTGGGTGGGTGGGAAGAACCACTACCACCTTTGCTCTTCTGCTGATAAGGCTGACGGAACGGAGGAGGAGGAAGCCAATAATTCTGCTGCTTAGCCACTTGAGTTGAGGAAGAAGGAGTAGCATCTCTGACTCACTTCTTGGAAGCATCGCACTTTAGTTAAGCAGTCTCTTGCTTCATTTCCATGTTGTAAAACTCATCGTACCTCTTGGGCTCAAAGAGAACGAGAGCTAGCTGGATTTCTTCTCTGAGACCACCCCTGAACTGGTATATCATGCTCTTCTCATCAGGGACGTCTTGCTTAGCAAAACGGGCGAGCTTCTGAAACATCTTGTTGTACTCGTAAACAGACATAGAGCCTTGCTTCAGGTTGCGGAACTCCTCACGCTTGCTTTCAACCACGCTCTGAGGAATATGATGAGCTTTGAAGTCTTGACGGAATTCATCCCAGGTAATCACACGGCCTCCTCTCGAATCTTTATACTGCTGAAACCATTCTGCAGCTTGGTCTTTGAGTTGGAAGGAAGCGAACTTGACAAAGTCCTCAAGCCTGACATTACTTCACTTGAAATGCTTGCATATGTCCACGAGCCAATCATCAGCGTCTGTTGCCTCAACACAATTGTTGAAGGTCTTTGGCTGGTTAGCAAGGAACTGGTTGAGTGTAGAAAAGTGATTCTGATTGTTGCCTTGGCCCTGGTTCCCTTGATTGCGCTCTTGAAGAAGTTGCATGATCAGCTGCGTGTTTGCATTGGTAGTGGCCATCACAGCTTGCCATGCCTCCGGAGGTGGAGGTGGTGGTGGCTGATCAGGATTCGGAGTCGTGCGCGTTGGAGGAGCCATCCTGAAGAGGTTGACATCCATTAGCACATTGACAGACAAATATTGAAGCTGAATCAAGCGGGTTGAAATTGCAACATATAGTCTTCACATCCGAACAAAATGAACGAATGCATTCCAATTGAAATGGTCACATATCCATAAATTGAGAAGCCACTTAGAATTGAGGTAGAATAAAAACAACAAGGTACGGACCAAGAACGAATACTTGGTGAGGATTACCCAATCCCAAACCAAATATCTGTGGAAGAAGAACTAGAGCTACAAGAATTCCCACCTATGAAACTCCTGAACCTTTCCGGTTATGCAATCAGGTGTTGGGGATACAGGGGAAGCATAATATCTCACCCAAATCTAGCAAATCCTACATCCAGCTGTATCCATCCTTCAACACATAACCGAGAAAAACTTTGGAAATCATTTACCTCAACCTTCGAAAAGCATTCGTTATACAAGTTATGGCAATACTCCCGAACTCCTGCCCCAGTACTGGCTGGCGTCGAGGTTATATCACCAACAACTGCATAAAAGAGATTTTCGATGTCGGCGAAACTCAGGTATTCCAGAATCTCAACGATAAAATTGTGATGACAACACCTCGGAGCTCAACTCCCCGGGACATTGCCACAACCCCTAAATGACAGGAGGCATCAAGAACAATGTTCTCGTCACAAATCGATTGGAACGATTCCAAGATACCCGCGTGATCCTAAAAAAATTAGTGAAATTTGAGAAGAGAAGAGTCAAAACTCTACGTCAGAATGCCTTACCAGAGCGATGAAGGGACTGGGAAGTAAAAAGAATTCCTAAACTCTCCGATATATATAATCCTAAATGACTCAAAACATTTTTCTAGACTCAACAACGCCAACGATTCGATCAAGCAGGGGCTCCTAAGGTCGGGGAAGGCTCTGATTACCAACTTGTAACGCCCTCGATGCGGCTATATCTCCTACGTGTCGAAGCACGACTTAGAGGCATAACCGCATTGAAAGCAATGTCGCAAGTAAGGTAATCTTCACAACAACCCATGTAAATAGATAAAAGGGGTAAAGGTACATAGTTGGCTTACACTCGCCACGTCACACAAATACATGAATAACATTACAATCATCCAAGACACTCATGGTCTGACTACGGTACCAAAACAAAAGATCAACCCCAACATGCGACACGGTCCCCAATCGCCCCAACTGGGCACCACTACTGATCATCTGGGAAAGACACATAGTAACGGCGAGAGTCTTCATCGAACTCCCACTTGAGCTCAAGCGCATCATCTGGAACGGTATCATCGGTCCCTGCATCTGGTTTTGGAAGTAAACTGTGAGTCACGGGGACTCAGCAATCTCGCACCCTCGCGATCAAGACTATTTAAGCTTATAGGTAAGGCAAGGTAATATGTGGAGATGCGGCAAGCGACTAGCATATATGGTGGCTAACCTGTTCGCAAAAGAGAGCGAGAAGAGAAGGCAAAGCACGAACGAAGAACTATGATCAAGAAGAGATCTTATAGCAACCTACGTCAAGCATTACTCCAACACCGTGTTCACTTCCCGGACTCCGCCGAGAAGAGACCATCACGGTAACACACGCGGTTGATTCATTTTAATTAAGTTAAGTTTCAAGTTATCTACAACCGGACATTATCAAATTCCCATCTACCCATAACCGCGGGCACGGCTTTCGAAAGTTCAAATCCCTGTAGGGGAGTCCCAATTTAGCCCATCACAAGCTCTCACGGTCAACGAAGGATATTCCTTCTCCCGAGACATTCCGATCAGACTCGGCATCCCGGTTTTACAAGACATCCTTTACAATGGTAAAACAAGTCCAGCAACACCGCCCAAATGTGCTAACAAATCCCGATAGGAGCTGCACATATCTCATTCTCAGGGCACACTCAGATAAGCAATCCATACAACTAAAACCAGCCCTCGAGTTTCCC
>NW_025241110.1:0-3417 GCF_018294505.1 Triticum aestivum
GACTGTGATTGAATGGTCAGAGAAATAATGAGCAACCTTCTTTGTGGTCATGTATATTCCATACACAAGCTTCTGATAATGAGGATATCTCTGCTTGGATGGAGTCAAGACTTCAGACAAATAATACACTGGGCGCTGAACTTTGAGAGCTTTTCCTTCTTCTTCCCGCTCGACCGTTAGCACAGTACTGACGACTTGTCCTGTGGCTGCGATGTAGAGCAACAGAGGCTCTTTGCTGATTGGAGCAGCAAGCACCGGCTGGGTGGAGAGCAGAGCTTTTAGCTCGGCAAACGCTGCATCAGCTTCTGGAGTCCACTCGAACTTGTCAGCCTTTTTCATCAGTCGGTAAAGAGGCAGTGCCTTTTCACCGAGTCGTGAGATGAATCGACTTAATGCGGCCAAGCATCCAGTAAGCTTCTGGACATCGTGCACTCGCACAGGGCGTTTCATTCGGAGAATAGTGCCGATCTTTTCTGGGTTGGCGTCGATTCCTCGTTCGGAAACGAGAAAACCGAGTAACTTGCCACCAGGAACTCCAAATGTGCACTTTGATGGATTGAGCTTGATATCATACCTTCTGAGGTTGGCAAATGTTTCAGCAAGGTCAACGAGCAGGTCGGAACCTTTTCGTGACTTGACAACAATATCATCCATATAAGCTTCCACATTCCGACTGATTTGAGTGAGGAGACACTTCTGGATCATTCGCATAAATGTGGCTCCGGCATTCTTGAGACCGAATGGCATGGTGATATAGCAGAAGCACCCGAATGGAGTGATGAAAGCTGTTTTTACTTCATCGGGCCCATACAGACGGATCTGGTGGTACCCGGAGTAAGCATCTAAAAAAGACAACCTCTCGCATCCCGCAGTCGAGTCAACAATTTGATCTATGCGAGGGAGAGGAAAGTGATCTTTCGGGCAGGCCCGGTTGATGTGCTTGAAATCAATGCACATTCGGAGCGATTTGTCCTTCTTAGGAACCATGACGACATTAGCGAGCCACTCGGAGTGGAATATCTCTCGGATAAATCCTGCCGCCAACAGTCGAGCCACTTCTTCACCGATGGCCTTTCTCTTCTGGACGGCGGACCGCCGAAGATGTTCTTTGACTGGTTTTGCAGACTTGTCGACTCTTAGGCGATGCTCAGCCAGTCCCCTGGGAACACCTGGCATGTCAGCGGGCTTCCATGCAAAAATGTCCCAGTTCTCACGGAGGAACTGGATGAGCGCTTCTTCCTATTTTGGGTCGAGTGTTGTGGAGATGCGGGTCGGAGCTGCTCCAGGGTCGGTCGGGTGAATGTGAACAGGCTTTGTCTCACCGGACGACTGGAATGCAGATTCTGTGGCGGGCTTCTTGGATCGCAGCAAGTCACTCGGATCTGCGCTTTGCTTGTATTCTTCGAACTCGACCGCTGTCACTTGGGAATCGGCAATTTTGGAGCCCTTCTGAAAGCACTCTTCTGCCTTTTTCCTATCACCGGTGACAGTGATCACACCTTTGGGACCGGGCATCTTCAATTTGAGGTACACGTAACATGGTCGAGCCATGAACCGTGCATAGGCTGGCCTCCCCAAAATGGCATGATATGCACTTTGAAAATCCACGACCTCAAACGTCAATTTTTCTTTGCGAAAATGCTTTGAATCGCCAAACACTACGTCCAAAGCTATCTGGCCGAGTGACTCGGCCTTCTTCCCTGGTATAACTCCATGGAAGCTCATGTTACTAGTGCTCAGTCGGGACATCGGAATGCCCATACCTTTCAACGTGTCTGCATATAACAGATTCAGCCCACTTCCACCGTCCATCAGCACCTTTGTCAGTCGAGTGCCTTCGACAACTGGATCGACCACCAAAGCTTGCCTCCCAGGGGTGGCAATATGGGACGGGTGATCAGATTGGTCGAATGTGATGGGCGTTTGAGACCACTTCAGATAACTTGCCTTTGCTGGGGCAACCATGTTAACCTCTCGGTTAATCACTTTCAGTCGACTTCTGCTTTCCACATCTGCGAAGATCATCAGAGTGGAGTTGATATGCGGATATCCTCCCTCACTGTCCTCTTTGTCTTCGGCTTTGTCTGACTCCTTCTCCTTGTCCTTAGACTGTTTTCCCTGAAACTGCTGGATCAGGAGTCGACATTGGCGAGTGGTGTGCTTTGGGTAAATGATATTCCCCTCTTCATCTTTCTTCGTGTGGATGTGGCACGGCATATCCATCACGTCGTTCCCTTCTTTATCCTTCACCTTCTTGGGGTTCCAGGATCCTTTTGGTTTCCCCTTAGACTTTCCTTGAGTCACGGCCAGAGCCTCCCCAGGAGCTGCCGGTTCAGCCTTCCGCTTCTGTTTCCAACTGGTGTTTCCTTTTTCCGACTGACTCGGCTTGTGTTTGCCGCTTCGGAGTCGGTCTTCTTCTTCGCCGTTGGCGTACTTGGTAGCAATCTCCATCATCCGACTCAAGGTCATGTCACCGGTTCGACCAAATTTCAAACTCAGTTCTCTGTTCTTGACACCATCTTTGAAGGCGCATACTGCCTGATGGTCAGAGACATTTTCCACAGTGTGGTGCAAAGTGATCCACCTCTGAATATACTCTCTGAGAGTCTCATTGGTTTTCTGCACGCAGACTTGCAACTCTGTCAATCCCGCTGGTCGCTTGCAAGTCCCTTCAAACGTTCTGACAAACACTCGGGACAGATCTTCCCAAGTGTAAATGCTGCTAGGAGGTAATTGAGTCAACCATGCCCTGGCAGAACCTTCCAACATGAGGGGCAAATGCTTCATGGCCACCTCGTCGTTCCCACCGCCGATCTGAACTGCCACTCGGTAGTCTTCAAGCCAAGTTTCAGGCTTGGACTCACCAGTGAACTTGCTGACTCCTGTTGCCAGCCTGAAATTGGGGGGGATAACTGCGGCTCTGATAGCTCTGCTGAAACATTCAGGACCAGAAACATGTACTCGACTGCTCGTGGGCGCATCTCTATCGAGTGCGCCTCGATGGGCTCTGTTCCGGTCGACCAACCCTTGCACGATAATGGATCGCGCGTCGAAGCCTGGCTCTCTATGGTCAACTGGAACCCTACGCCCTGTACTGTACTGACGCCTATCATCTGGCTGCCGAGGAGCGTAAGACCCACCCCTCGGAGGGGAATAGGGCACTCGACGCCTATCATCTCGGTCGAGTCTGTCGCCATATTGATCTCGCCGATTCTCACGCCCTTCGCGCCGCGGAGGCGATCTGGGGCTGTGAGCCGACTGAACCGTATTCACAGTGACAGATCGACTGTGAATTCTGTTGCGCGACTGAGACACGGCCGAATTCTGATCTCCTGCTGCCCGGAGCAGATCCCTGATCTGCAGCAAACCTCTGCCAGCCTCTGACTGCGAAGGCTGAATGGACTCTGCTATACGGGT
>NW_025241111.1:0-3417 GCF_018294505.1 Triticum aestivum
TAATTGTTGTTGCATGTTTTACGTGGCTGCTATGGGTTTCTAGCAAGAACGTTTCTTACCTACGCATGAACCACAACGTGATATGCCAATTGCTATTTACCCTTCATAAGGACCCTTTTCATCGAATCCGATCCGACTAAAGTGGGAGAGACAGACACCCGCCAGCCACCTTATGCAACTAGTGCATGTTTGTCGGTGGAACCGGTCTCACGTAAGCGTACGTGTAAGGTTGGTCCGGGCCGCTTCATCCCACGATGCCGCCGAATCAAGATAAGACTAGTAACGGCAAGCATATTGAACAATATCGACGCCCACAACTACTTTGTGTTCTACTCGTGCAAAGAATCTACGCAATAGACCTAGCTCTGATACCACTGTTGGGGAACGTAGCAGAAATTCAAAAAATTTCCTACGAATCACCAAGATCTATCTATGGAGAGACCAGCAACGAGTAGAAGGGGAGTGCATCTACATACCCTTATAGATCGCTAAGCGGAAGCGTTCAAGTGAACGGGGTTGATGGAGTCGTACTCGTCGTGATTCAGATCACCGATGATCCTAGTGCCGAACGGACGGCACCTCCGCGTTCAACACACGTACAGCTCGACGATGTCTCCCACGCCTTGATCCAGCAAGGAGAGAGGGAGAGGTTGAGGAAGACTCCATCCAGCAGCAGCACAACGGCGTGGTGGTGATGGAGGAGCGTGGCAATCCTGCAGGGCTTCGCCGAGCACCTACGGGAGAGGAGATGTGTCACGGGAGGGAGAGGGAGGCAACCAAAGGCCTTAGGTATGATTGCTCCTCCTTTTCCCCACTATATATAGGGCCAAGGGAGAGGGGAAGGGCGCAGCCTTGCCCCCTCCTCCAAGGAAGGGGTGCGGCTAAGGATGGGGAGGAGTCCATCCTCCCCAAGGCACCTCGGAGGTGCCTTCCCCCTTTAGGACTCTTCCCTTTTTCTCTTCTCTTGGCGCATGGGCCTCTTGGGGCTGGTGCCCTTGGCCCATGTAGGCCAAGGCGCACCCCCTACAGCCCATGTGGCCCCCCGGGGCAGGTGGCCCCACCCGGTGGGCCCCCGGGACCCTTCCGGTGGTCCCGGTACAATACCGATGACCCCGAAACTTGTCCCGATGGCCGAAACAGGACTTCCTATATATAAATCTTTACCTCCGGACCATTCCGGAACTCCTCGTGACGTCCGGGATATCATCCGGGACTCCGAACAACATTCGGTAACCACATACAAGCTTCCTTTATAACCCTAGCGTCATCGAACCTTAAGTGTGTAGACCCTACGGGTTCGGGAGACATGCAGACATGACCGAGACGTTCTCCGGTCAATAACCAACAGCGGGATCTGGATACCCATGTTGGCTCCCACATGTTCCACGATGATCTCATCGGATGAACCACGATGTCAAGGACTCAATCGATCCCGTATTCAATTCCCTTTGTCTATCGGTATGTTACTTGCCCGAGATTCAATCGTCGGTATCCCGATACCTTGTTCAATCTCGTTACCGGCAAGTCTCTTTACTCGTTCCGTAACACATCATCCCGTGATCAACTCCTTGGTCACATTTGCGCAAATGATGATGTCCTACCGAGTGGGCCCAGAGATACCTCTCCGTTTACACGGAGTGACAAATTCCAGTCTCGATCCGCATAAAACAATAGATACTTTCGGAGATACCTGTAGTGCACCTTTATAGTCACCCAGTTACGTTGTGACGTTTGATACACCCAAAGCACTCCTACGGTATCCAGGAGTTACACGATCTCATGGTCAAAGGAAGAGATACTTGACATTGGCAAAGCTCTAGCAAACGAACTACACGATCTTTGTGCTAGTCTTAGGATTGGGTCTTGTCCATCACATCATTCTCCTAATGATGTGATCCCGTTATCAACGACATCCAATGTCCATAGCCAGGAAACCGTGACCATCTATTGATCAACGAGCTAGTCAACTAGAGGCTTACTAGGGACATATTGTGGTCTATGTATTCACACGTGTATTACGATTTCCGGATAATACAGTTATAGCATGAATAAAAGACAATTATCATGAACAAGGAAATATAATAATAATACTTTTATTATTGCCTCTAGGGCATATTTCCAACAGTACCATATACCTTGATCTGTCATTTAACTGCTATGCTCAAACAATCAGTAGACATGAACCTGCAGCTTGCTGAAGTTACAAACTGATATGTTATACAATTTGCACATACGGTATATGAGAGTTCATTTCAGTTAATTTCAACCAGTGTCACCACAATTAGTTTTTGTGCCACTTGAACCACACTTTGGACTTGGTGAATGTGTCGATGTGATCTTTTTTGTCACTGCACTAGGATGGAGGCAATAGATCAAAGTTTCTCTAAAAAGGAGTAGTATTGTTGAATCTGGTACAATTGGATCAAAGCCACCCAATGTGTGCCAACGACCAGAACGGTTCATAAAACCGACTATATGTAGATCACGAGTGCAGATCGCGAGGGTGCCTTTTTTAACCAGATATTCTACCATATTTATCATGATCCAATCCATGGTGGAGCGTGGATCCTATCACTCTTTGTGGCAAGGAACGTACTACGTGGTACATCAAGAGCACACGGAAGAAATGGTATTTTGTTATGCTCCAATTGTTAGATAGGCTAGTAGTTGTGTACGTGACATAGTTGTCACGGTGTAACTTGTGTACGTACGTGGAGTTGTATCCCGAGCAGGTTGTTGAGTAGACTAATCTCTATCTTGTGTATAGACTTGGACTAGGGGTCAAGCCACAACAACAACCTGCCGATCTTGTATCTGGTTCTTTATATAAACACGTACGCGTCCCTGTCACAGATGACATACGCTTCCACCATTGTAGTCTTTACATGGTAACCAGAGCCATCCTCGAGCACATCCATGGCGTCGTCTTCAAGTTCCTTCCCATCCTCGCCATTCGCGCACGCTGCCACCGAGAAGCTCACGAAGGGCAATCAGGCCCTATGGCGGGCGACGGTGCTCTCGGCCATCTGAAGCGCACAGATGGCCAAGTACCTCGACGTCGAGCAGCCACCGCCGCCCATGCAGATTGATGTCACTTCATCTGATGGCAAGACGACGGCGAAGGCGCCAAACCCTGAATTCCAAACCTGGTATGCTCAAGATCAGCAAGTTTTCTCCTATCTTCTGACGACACTGCCTCGTGAGATCGCCATCCAGGTTGCATCATGTCACACCGCGGCTGAACTCTGGAACACGGTGGAAGGGATGCTTGCATCTCACACCCGTTCTCAGACCACCAACGTCAGGATTGCCCTCGCCAACCTGCAGAAGGGCAACTCCTCCATCACCAACTATGTCGGGAAGATCAAGTCCCTCTGCGACGAGTTGATCACTGCAGGGAAGAAGGTGGACGACGAC
>NW_025241112.1:0-3417 GCF_018294505.1 Triticum aestivum
CTATGACTCCTGATTCCATTTTGAAAGATGATATTAATAGAGCTAATAAAGCAAAACAGGAGACGAATAAGAGTGAAAATCAGATTGTGGCAAAAGAATTTGAGCAACAAATGAAGCCTAATAATAAACCATCTAGTGTTGCTTCTGAAATTAAATTGAAAAGTGCATGTTTATTTGCCACCAAATCTGATATTGATGAGCTAGATTTCAGCAAATCTGTTTGCTATGCTTTTGTGTGCAAAGAGGCATTATTTTCATTCGAGGACGTGCCTTCCTCTTTGCCTCCTGCTGTCACTAACATTTTGCAGGAGTTCGCTGACGTCTTTCCACAAGACGTGCCATCGGGATTACCGCCTATTCGAGGGATTGAGCATCAGATTGACTTAATTCCCGGTGCTTCACTGCCAAACCGTGCACCATACCGTACCAATCCAGAGGAGACGAAGGAGATTATGCGTCAAGTACAAGAGCTTCTCGACAATGGTTATATACGCGAATCCCTTAGTCCTTGTGCTGTTCCTATTATTCTAGTGCCGAAAAAGGATGGTACATCACGTATGTGTGATGATTGTAGAGGCATTAATAATATTACTATTCGTTATCGTCATCCTATTCCTAGGCTAGATGATATGCTTGATGAATTGAGTGGCTCTACAATATTCTCCAAAGTTGATTTACGTAGTGGATACCATCAAATTCGTATGAAATTGGGAGATGAATGGAAAACAGCATTCAAAACTAAGTTTGGATTATATGAGTGGTTAGTCATGCCTTTTGCGTTAACTAATGCACCTAGTACTTTCATGAGATTAATGAACAAAGTTTTACGTGCTTTCATTGGACGATTTGTGGTAGTTTACTTTGATGACATATTGATTTATAGCAGATCTTTGGAAGAATATTTGGAACATTTACGTGCTGTTTTTATTGCTCTACGTGATGCACGTTTGTTTGGTAACCTTGGGAAGTGCACCTTTTGCACCGACCGAGTATCTTTTCTTGGCTATGTTGTTACTCCACAGGGAATTGAAGTTGATAAAGCCAAGATTGAAGCTATTGAGAGTTGGCCGCAACCCAAAACGGTCACACAAGTGAGGAGTTTTCTTGGCCTCGCTGGATTCTATAGGCGTTTTGTGAGAGATTTCAGCACCATTGCTGCACCTCTCAATGAGCTTACAAAGAAAGATGTGCCTTTCCTTTGGGGTACCGCACAGGAAGAAGCCTTCACGGTATTGAAAGATAAGTTGACACATGCTCCTTTACTCCAACTTCCTGATTTTAATAAGACTTTTGAGCTTGAATGTGATGCTAGTGGAATTGGATTAGGAGGTGTGTTACTACAAGATGGCAAACTTGTTGCATACTTTTCCGAAAAATTGAGTGGGCCTAGTCTGAATTATTCTACTTATGATAACGAATTATATGCTCTTGTTCGGACTTTAGAAACATGGCAACATTATTTATGGCCCAAAGAATTTGTTATACATTCTGATCATGAATCTTTGAAACATATTAAAAGTCAAGCTAAACTGAATCGTAGACATGCTAAATGGGTTGAATTCATTGAGACTTTCCCTTATGTCATTAAACACAAGAAGGGAAAAGAAAATGTTATTGCTGATGCATTGTCTCGTCGCTATACTATGCTTTCACAACTTGACTTCAAAATATTTGGTTTGGAGACCATCAAAGATCAATATGTGCATGATGCTGATTGTAAAGATGTAATGCAGAATTGTAAAGAAGGAAGAATGTGGAACAAGTTTGTTGTTAACGATGGATTTGTGTTTCGTGCTAACAAGCTATGCATTACAGCTAGCTCCGTTCGTCTTTTGTTGTTGCAGGAGGCGCATGGAGGAGGATTAATGGGACACTTTGGCGTGAAGAAGACGGAGGACGTACTTGCTACACACTTCTTTTGGCCAAAGATGAGACGGGATGTTGAGCGTTTTATTGCTCGCTGCACTACAAGTCAAAAAGCTAAGTCACGACTCAATCCTCATGGTTTATATATGCCTTTGCCTGTACCTAGTGTTCCTTGGGAGGATATATCTATGGACTTTGTTTTAGGTTTACCTCGAACAAAGAAGGGGAGGGATAGCATATTTGTTGTCGTGGATAGATTCTCGAAAATGGCACACTTTATACCATGTCATAAAAGCGATGATGCTGTTAATGTTGCTGATTTGTTCTTTTGAGAAATTATTCGCTTGCATGGTGTGCCAAATACTATTGTTTCAGATCGTGCTACTAAATTTCTTAGCCACTTTTGGAGATGTTTATGGGCTAAGTTGGGGACTAAACTGCTTTTTAGTACTACTTGTCACCCCCAAACTGATGGACAAACTGAAGTAGTCAATAGAACGTTGTCTACTATGCTTAGGGCTGTTTTGAAGAATAATAAGAAAATGTGGGAGGAATGCTTGCCTCATATTGAATTTGCTTATAATCGTTCATTGCATTCTACTACTAAGATGTGCCCTTTTGAAGTTGTGTATGGTTTCCTACCTCATGCACCTATTGATTTGTTGCCTCTTCCATCTTCGGAGAAGGTTAATTTTGATGCTAAACAACGTGCTGAATTGATTTTAAAAATGCATGAGTTAACTAAGGAAAACATTGAGCGCATGAATGCTAAATATAAACTTGCTGGAGATAAGGGTAGAAAACATGTTGTGTTTGCACCTGGAGATCTTGTTTGGTTAAATTTGCGTAAGGATAGATTTCCTGATTTGCGCAAATCAAAGTTAATGCCACGTGCTGATGGTCCCTTTAAGGTGTTAGATAAAATAAATGATAATGCATATAAACTTGAGCTGCCTGCAGATTTTGGGGTTAGTCCCACTTTTAACATTGCAGATTTGAAGCCTTATTTGGGTGAGGAAGATGAACTTCCGTCGAGGACGACTTCATTTCAAGAAGGGGAGGATGATGAGGACATCAATACAGTTGTTACACCCACAGCCCCTGCTGCTATACATACTGGACCAATTACTAGAGCTCGTGCACGCCAACTAAATTACCAGGTACTTTCGTTTCTTGGTAATGATTCTAATGTTCATGAGAATATGATGCTGCCTAAATTGGATACATTTGTTTTGCTTACAAATGAAGGCCCTAGCTTGGAGAAGGATGAACATTGGAGCAAGAACAAGCATGGAGATGATGGCATGCGCAAGGGGAACAAGAACGGAGTTACAAGTGATGATTTCAGGACTTTGAAGCCACCATAATGGGTGCATGAAGCCTTGGACGAAATATACAAGATGCCACTTCATAAATTTCGTACCGAGGCTATTTTAGGTGCTGCGTCACCTTATTATTGGGCCAGGCCCATGTAATTTCGAAATACATAAGTATAGGCTATTTTTAGAGTCCGTATGTGTGGGGAAACAAGAGATAGGGTTGATTTCGGAC
>NW_025241113.1:0-3416 GCF_018294505.1 Triticum aestivum
GAGGGAAGGCTCACATGGTTATTGAATATGAAGGACGCTGCTGGATAAAATCCAACAAAGGATCTGACGGTCGGCAGCGGAGTTGATGTGAGCATCAGCACACAACCAGTTGAAGAAAGAATGCAAGGACATCAGATTATAGAATCAACTGACTAACTCAAAGCTCAAATGCAAAAGAACTATGATTTCCGATCAAGGGATCGGAAGCAAATGGTCTGATTAAGGATGGATAAGTTGCGTAGACTTACGGGTACAACCGATGGCAATCCGATTGGTCGAGAACCAACTCATGTTTAAAATGATGTTCGAGCTGGAAGGATGAATTCTGGGTTGGATTGATGATTGCGAGCATTCACAACAAATTGCATCAACGGACTCACAATGATAATGACAAGGGATGCCAATAAGTTTACGAGACTTATTCGATTAACCATAATGCAAGCAAGCAAGAATATCAAGAGCAATAGGCTGCTCGGGATTTTCGGAAGATCGAATGGTCTTTCGAAGACTTTTGTGAAATACATGAATCAACTGGGGATGAGCGGATACTCAATAAGTGCAATAATTATCCGTAGGGATATTCAGGTGGCAAAGAAAACTGCAAGGCAGTAGGCACAAGTATTCTCGGAACAACGAAGAGCAGTTCGGGGCATCTCGTAAGAACAAGATCAATCGGATTGAATGTAAGAATGGCATGTGTATGTAGTTATCAATAAGGATATAAAAATGGTAGGGAATTACAAAGGCGGTGGGTACAAGTGTCTCGGGAGAACATCGTAGAGTAACCTCGGAATCATTTGGTGCAGCAGACGATCATCGGTAATAAGGTGCTCTCCGGTTGAAGTGATCATGAGATCCTAATGTTAAAATTTAGCAAAATTCATTTAACCCGAATAGGAGAGAGATCAGAGTCTCAGAGTATAGACAAGGAATAAAAGATCCTAATACCACCCAATGGCGACGTGGGCCCATAAGACACACAACCATGTTAGTAAAAGTTTTTGCAATGTCTAGACTCGACTTCGACCAAGGAGTGTGCAAGGGGATTCCTACAAGCAGTCGGCTCTGATACCAACTTGTGACGCCCCCGATTCAATCATACACTAATCATGCACGCAAATGTGTACGATCAAGATTAGGGACTCACAAGAAGATATCACAATACAACTCTAAAAGTAAAATAAGTCATACAAGCATCATATTACAAGCCAGGGGCCTCGAGGGCTCGAATACAAGTGCTTGATCAGGAACGAGTCAGCGGAAGCAATAATATCTGAGTACAGACATAAGTTAAACAAGTTTGCCTTAAGAAGGCTAGCACAAACTGGGATACAGATCGAAAGAGGCGCAGGCCTCCTACCTGGGATCCTCCTAAACTACTCATGATCGTCGTCTGTGGCCTGCACATAGTAGTAGGCACCTCTGGTGTAGTAGGAGTCGTCGTCAATGGTGGCGTCTGGCTCCTGGGCTCCAGCATCTGGTTGCGTCAACCAGGTAGAAAGGAAAGGGGGGAAAAGGGGGAGAAAAGCAACCGTGAGTACTCATCCAAAGTACTCGCAAGCAAGGAACTACACTACATATGCATGGGTATATGTGTAAAGGGCCATATCAGTGGATTGAACTGCAGAATGCCAGAATAAGAGGGGGATAGCTAATCCTATCAAAGACTATGCTTCTGGCAGCCTCCGTCTTGCAGCATGTAGAAGAGGGTAGATTGAAGTCCTCCAAGTAGCATCGCATAGCATAATCCTACCCGGCGATCCTCCCCTCCTCGCCCTGTGGAAAAGCGATCACCGGGTTGTCTGTGGAACTTGTCTGGGTGTGTTTTATTAAGTATCCAGTTCTAGTTGTCATAAGGTCAAGGTACAACTCCGGGTCGTCCTTTTACCGAGGGACACGGCTATTCGAATAGATAAACTTCCCTGCAGGGGTGCACCACATTTCCCAACACGCTCGATCCCATTTGGCTGGACACACTTTCCTGGGTCATGCCCAGCCTCGGAAGATCAACACGTCGCAGCCCCACCTAGGCACAACAGAGAGGTCAGCACGCCAGTCTAAATCCTATGCGCGCAGGGGTCTAGACCCATCGCCCATTGCACACCTGCACGTTGCGAGGGCGGCCGGAAGCAGACCTAGCACCCTCCATTACAAAAGGAAGTCTCGTTACACGGTCCAATCTGGCGCACGCCGCTCCGTCGCTGACGTCAAGAAGGCTTCGACTGATACCACGACGTCGAGTGCCCATATCTTTCCCGCGTAGTTGGTTAGTGCGTATAGGCCAGTGGCCAGACTCAGATCAAATACCAAGATCTCGTTAAGCATGTTATTTTGAAGTAACCACGGACGCCGACCAGGGCCAGGCCCACCTCTCGCCTAGGTGGTCTCAACCTGCCCTGTCGCTCCGCCACATAGTAACAGTCGGGGGTCGTCGGGAACCCAGGGCCACCTCTACCGGGATGGAGCCACATGTCCTTTCAGCCCCACATCGGAATCACTTGCGGGTACTCAACGAGCCAACCCGACTTTAGTCACCATCTGTATAGTATGTATATATGTATAGTATATACCCGTGATCACCTCCCAAGTGATCACGACCCGATAGTATAGCAAGGCAGACTGGCAAGAATGTAGGGCCACTAATGGTAAACTAGCATCCTATACTAAGCATTTAGGATTGCAGGTAAGGTATCAACAGATGTAGCAACAGTGACAGGCTATGCAACAGAATAGGATTAATCGAAACAGTAACATGCTACACTACTCTAATGCAAGAAGTAGAGGGTAGAATAGGCGATATCTGGTGATCAAAGGGGGGGCTTGCGAGGTTGCTCTGGCAAGAAGGGTACGTCGTCAATGTAGTCGATCACAGGGGTACCGGCAGCGGTCGCGGGGTCTACCGGAAAGAAGTAACTGTAACGCCCCGAGACCGATGTGCCAGGTGTCGTCCAGTTATTCGTTGTTGTTGTCTTGTCTTTGGCTTGCGTGTTGCATTTCATCATGTCATCATGTGCATTGCATCATCATGTTTTCAAAACTTGCATCCGTCCCGGTCTCCTCGTTCCTTCCGTTGTCCGTTCTGAGCCCAACCACACTTGCACGCGCCCGCGGCACGTCCGAAATATTATTTTATTAGTGGCCGGAAAATGTTCTCGGAATGGGTTGAAAGTTGGCATGCGGTGTTGTTTTGTTGTCAGTAGACCGCCTGCCAAGTTTCATCGCATTCGGAGTCCGTTTGACGTCCCAACGGATAAATATAGCGGCAATAGTAGCCGGTCTAACGTCGGACGTTTTCGGTCTCCGGAAACAGTTGCCGGGCTGCACTCCTCTCCTCTCATCTCAGCCCAACCTCTCTTCACAGCCCACCTAGTCCATCCTCCTTCCCCTCTTCGCTTCCGGAGTTGCCCGATGCGATC
>NW_025241114.1:0-3416 GCF_018294505.1 Triticum aestivum
AGAATCTGGATTATGCAATGTTTATGTTAGTTCATACATTGCACATGATGTTTAAATGCCCCTTAAATCTGGTCAGTCAAGTGATGGTCTTTAAGCCTCATTCTTTGCTTTTTTCTTGATATGTAAGATTTGCTCACACATCTGTGCAATTGCTTGTTTGCATCAGCTAGCCATACTAGGATTGTTTGCTTTGATTACTTGTTGTTCTTGACCTAACACTCTAACAGAGCTTGTCAACGATTTAAACACTAAGGGCTGTTGTAGTGGGGCCTTGTCTAACTCATAAGTGACATAAAGGTTTGGCTGTACACTACAGTAGGCTCTCCAAGAGTACCTGGAGATCCAGGTCGAAGGTATGCCTAGTTTTTACATAGTGCAGACATAGTAAATGCTCATTTCATTGTGTGCAAGTGCAAGAGATGCGGCATGTTTCATTATGTGGTGTTGTTTTGTTATAATCTCATCCTTTTGTGTTCACAGACTGGAAAGTATGCATATTTATCTTCCAAGGAGACGAGTAACTAGTTTGTGTCACCTTGCAGAGGGGGTGCAATGAAGATAAGATTGAGGATTTCCAAGTACAAGAGAAGTAGGAGCTGCGCTGAGCCTCTTCAACCTGCTAAGGTAAGTCACTATATGCAACTCAGCAGTTCAATTCCTTGTTTGTTTCAGGCATAGTTAATTTTCTCTTTTCAATTGCTTTATTTGTCCTCACTTAATGAGATGCCCAAATAATTATGCCTAATGTTCGGTACTTGTATCAGTATTAGTTGACATAATTAAAGGCCTTACCATTTAATTACTCTGCTGAAGTGTGCCTGAAGCTTTGAAGTCTATTAACCAACTATTATTGCATGAGGCTCACAATCTAGTTTATACTATGCTAATGATTGCATAGTTTTTCCTGCTGTAGTATGTTTGTATGAAACCCTCTGCTGTTCATTATGCTCCCTAAGACTTTAATTGAGGTACAGAATGGCCAACTGCTTGCTTACTTATACGCAACGTGTTGTCTAAATTTGTAACTTGTCTGTGTTTTCGATTGGGCCCCAACATCATGCTCCTCTGGTGAGCTAAGAGGGATCTCTGTATGCAGGCTGCACAGACTATCTTTTTTATAATTTTTAAAATATCACCTGCTTATGCTTCGTGATGTGTAACATTTTTTTTGAAAGTGACGTGTAACATTATTGTTAGTCCTGTTTTGCCATGTAGTACAAAATAGTGTCTTGTTCGCTTCACTGTTGTAACTATATTTTTGCCCTAGTCATTGTGTACTTACAGAAACATTTCAGGATGAAGTGACATCAACACAAAAATCTGTGAGCAGTGCGGCATAGCCGTTACCGAATGATTATGGATTGGAATTGGAATGTGCTGATATTCTCAAGCATCAACTAGAGGTGGCAAGACAACGTGTACATGATTGTCAATGTATAATCAACAAGTTGAGACTGGACATGCAGGTATTAGATGCAGGAGTCAAAAAAATGAAACAAGACACCGAGGTAACCATGAAGGAATTGGAGATTTTGCAGACTGGAATTTGTGCTATTTGAATCTGGCCAATCCTATTTTCTGAAGAGATTACAGTTCAAATGGAGTTAAGTTGATGCGCTTCCATGATGTATGAGCTGTATTTGCCCAGTGTATGTAATTTTTTGTTTGTGTATGCTCTATTATCACCTGTGTTGAACCATAATTCCAAGTGGGTATAATCGGCTGTAATTTCTTTATTGTATAGTGTAGGATTATTCTACCTTTCTATGCCTTGATCTCTTTGTTGTATAGTGTATGCTTTTTAGAGGTGATAGTATTGAGTAGGATAATTCTTTGAATATGCTATATCGTTCAAACGGGGGCCAACTCGCCCGACCATGGCCCTTCATGGGTCGTCGGATCCATGGGCCTTCTACGTCTCGGAGGATCCATGGGCCTTCTACGTCTCGCAGGATCCATGGGCCTTCTATGTCTCGCAGGATCCATGGGCCTTCTACGTCTCGCAGGATCCATGGGCCTTCTATGTCTTGTAGGATCCATGGGCCTTCTACGTCACGTAGGATCCATGGGCCGCCGACTCATTATGGGTCTTGTACGGGCCTTTAATGGGCCGTGGGTGGGCCTATAATGGAAACCGTATGTTTTATGGGCTGACCATAACGGGCTGTTGATAGGCCGTACTTGGTGAGTCTATGAAAATGGTCGAACAGACTAACGGACCACAAACGGGCCCATTGTAACGACGGGCTGAATTTGGCCCACAAGCAGAAAATGACAGTAACGGGCCGTAAGTAACCGAATGCTGCAAATGAGCCCAAGAATAAATCGGCCCTCAGAAGGCCGAAAGTTAACTTGGGATGGAAACGGCCCAACGGAATAACGACCCGTTAATGGGTATAAAGTGTTACACTGTTCATTACGGGCCAGTTTCACCGCGGGCCGTTAATGGGTGTAAAGTTATACACTATTCATTATGGGTCAGTTTCAGCATGGGCCGCTAATGGGCCAAGAGTTACAAAGGGCCTCATATGGGCCAAAAGACGCCATGGGCCATACATGGGCCAGAAGTGAAAACGGGCTAGAATCATATTGGATGGCCCAGATGACGCTACTGGGCCTAATTCGCATAGGGCGTAACGGGCCTTGGGTTAGCGGGCTGTAAATGGGCTATATGCTAACAGGCCGTTAACAGGCTTTCCATGGGCCGGCCCACCAGCTTTTGACCAAGTCAAACGGGTCGGCCTTTTCACAGGAATGGGCCACTGTTGGGTCATGCCACGTGTCGACGTATCATAGGCGCCTTCTGTCCAGTGAGTGGATGACATCTGTCCCAATGATGAGCCGACATGTGTTTCCTCCAGCCAATGATGATTTTACATGTGGAAAATCCCCATTGGTCGGGGCTGTTAACGGGTTATCGGATCCAAAACCCGACCCGATAGCTTAACGGCGATCGGTTACGGTGGATGCCACGTGTCGGTCACCCTTGATGAAAGCACTTCTGTGACGCGCGATTTATCGTCATGGAAGTGGACACTTCCGTGATGATAATTTTGGTAATGTCATGGAACACTTCTACGACAGCACGGGTATGACTATCTTGATTCTGTCATAAAATCGTCATGGATGTACATGCATGACAAAAAACGCGACCTACTGTGACAAACACGTATCATCACGGAAGTGTATTTTTTTTGTAGTGATAACCAGGGATACGGCTAATCATTATTAGTTTATACACTCTGTAGAGGTCTGTACACTTTACCAACTAGACTCAACCCGAAGATTGAGACAAAGTCTTTCAGAAGCAGTCGCCTAGTCCCACAGGAGGCCCATCCCAACTATCATAACTACATCTGCTGGCACATCCAGGAAAGGTCTCCACAACTGATCAACTAAGCTAGAGCCCATACTTG
>NW_025241115.1:0-3416 GCF_018294505.1 Triticum aestivum
GGGATACTCGAGTCGAAGACGATCCTCCCTTTCCCAAGTTGCTTCATTCTCAGAATGGTGCGACCATTGAACCTTGAGAAACTTGATATTATGACGTCGAGTGGTACGCTCAGCTTGATCGAGGATACGAACGGGGTACTCTCGATACGTGAGATTATCTTGGAGATCAAGCATTTCGTGGTCTACTCCACGGATAGGATCCGAGAAGCAACGCCTGAGTTGAGAAACGTGGAAGACGTCGTGGACTCTGGAGAGATGCGGAGGTAGTTCCAATTGGTAGGCAACTTCTCCTTGTTTTGCGAGAATGCGAAAGGGTCCAATGTAACGAGGAGCCAATTTGCCCTTGATACCGAAGCGATGGGTTCCCTTCAGAGGAGTAACCCAAAGGTAAGCCTTCTCGTCAACCTCAAAAGTCATAGCCTTATGTTTTCGGTCATATTGACTCTTTTGACGAGATTGGGCTGTTTTCAACTTTTCACGAACGATGCGAACTTGCTCTTCTGCTTCCTGAATCATATCCGGGCCAAAGAATTGTCTTTCCCCGGTTTCTGACCAGTTAGGAGGCGTTCGACACCTTCGTCCATAGAGAACTTCAAAAGGGGCTTTGCCCAAGCTGGATTGATAGCTGTTGTTATAAGCAAATTCGGCAAATGGAAGGCACTTCTCCCAATCCACTCCGAATGAGATAACAGAGGCTCGAAGCATGTCTTCTAGAATCTGGTTGACGCGTTCCACTTGACCACTTGATTGAGGGTGGAAAGCGGTACTAAAAGAAAGGCGGGTTCCCATAGCATTTTGGAAACTTTCCCAAAATTGAGAGGTGAAAATACTTCCTCGATCCGAGTTAATTTCCAAAGGAACACCATGGAGAGACACTATTCGAGAGATGTACAAGTCTGCTAACTGACTAGCAGTTATACTCTCACGAACAGGTAAGAAATGGGCCACTTTGGAAAGACGATCGATAACGACGAAGATAGCATTATTCCCTCTCTTGGTCCTGGGAAAACCGGTGATGAAGTCCATACCAATTTTATCCCATTTCCATTCAGGAATAGCTAGGGGTTGAAGGGTGCCAGCAGGCCGTTGATGCTCTGCTTTTACACGACGGCAGACGTTAGCAATATACTGAGCAATTTCTCTCTTCATCCTAGTCCACCAGAACCTCTGGCGTAGGTCCTGATACATCTTGGTACTACCGGGATGAATGGTGAGAGGAGATTCATGAGCCTCCTTAAGGATCAACTGCCGTAGATGCTGGTTCTTGGGAACCACTAAACGGTTCTCAAAGTACACAACACCATGATCATTTGTGGAGAAACATCTAGCACCTCCGCTAGCAATGTTCTCCTTCATCTTAGATATTCCCTTATCTCGCTTTTGGGCAGCGACGATTTGATCCGTAAGAGTAGGTTTCGCCACCAAGGTGGAAAGAAATCCTTGAGGAACAATGTGAAGGTTAAGCTTCCGAAATTCCTCATGGAGAAGCGGTTGACTTTGTTGTAACATCAGGTTGTTACAATAAGATTTACGACTTAGCGCATCAGCCATGACGTTGGCTTTCCCTGGGGTGTAAGTTATTCCTAAGTCGAAATCTGTGATCAACTCGACCCAACGTCTTTGCCTGAGATTTAAATCCAGTTGGGTGAATATATACTTCAGACTTTGGTGATCAGTGTAGATTTCGCAACAATTACCGAGAAGGTAATGTCGCCATGTTTTGAGTGCATGGACTACAGCTGCAAGCTCTAGATCATGAGTGGGGTAGTTTTCCTCATGTGGGTGTAATTGCCGTGAAGCATAAGCAATTACGTGTCGATCTTGCATGAGAATACAGCCTAGTCCTTGTCGCGAGGCGTCGTAGTAGATAACAAAATCCTTGGAAAAATCCGGTGGTACCAGTACGGGAGCAGAGGTTAAACGTCTTTTCAGTTCTTGGAAACTGTGCTCACATTGTGGGGTCCACTCGAACTTTTTATCTTTCTTGAGGAGTTCAGTTAGAGGTTTGGCAACTTTGGAGAAATTCTCGACAAAGCGACGGCAATAGCTCACTAGGCCAAGGAAACTCCGAACTTGCTTGACCGATTCAGGTGGAGTCCAATTAAGAACGGCTTGAACTCGCTCAGGGTTAACAGCAATGCCTTTACCAGAAATTACATGTCCAAGATAGGTCACTTCTGACAACCAGAATTCACATTTAGAAAATTTGGCATAAAGGCGATGCTCTGGAAGTTTCTTCAACACTAGCCTTAGGTGTTCGGCATGTTCTTCCTCGTTCTTGGAGTAGATGAGTATATCATCGAGGTAAACCACGATGAATTTATCCAAATACTCCATGAAGATTGAGTTCATCAACCGAGAGAAGGTGGCTGGAGCGTTGGTTAAACCGAAGGACATGACGGTGTACTCGTATTGGCCATAACGAGTAACAAAGGCCGTTTTCGGAATGTCCCCATTCCTGATTTTGATTTGATGGTAGCCCAATCTCAAATCCATTTTAGAGAAGACTGAGGATCCAGCGAGCTGATCATACAGGTCGTTGATCCTGGGGAGCAGATACTTGTTCTTAATTGTGACCAAGTTGACAGGTCAATAATCTACAACCATCCGGTCCGTACCATCCTTCTTCTTGACGAAGAGGACGGGGCAAGCCCAAGGAGATGAACTAGGTCGGATGAAACCCCTTTTCAAGGACTCATCGAGTTGTTTCTTAAGCTCGGCTAGTTCAAAAGGTGCCATCTTGTAGGGTCTTCTAGAAATCGGGACAGTTCCTGGAATGAGATCTATCACGAATTCGACATCTCTGTCAGGTGGAACACCTGGCAATTCCTCTGGGAAGACATCCAGAAAGTCACGGACTACCGGAACGTCCTCAAGGTCTGGCAAAGGGCTGGCGTTAAGAGAATATAACTGTCGCTTGGCTATTCGGGTCAAGACATTGACTATCTTCCCCGAAGGATGGGTGAGTTGAACAGTCCTAGAGAAGCAATCAATTTTGGCATGATGGGCTAACATCCAGTCCATACCCAAGATGATATTAATATCCGAAGATTTGAGGGCTATCAAAGATGCGAGAAAAACAAGTTTGTCGACTTGAATTTCATTTCCATGGCTTACTCTAGAAGTTTGCCATTTGGATCCCGGAGTTTGAATTACCATAGAGGTGGGCATCTCACAGAATGTGGTGTTATGCAGACGAGCATAGCTCTCGGATATAAATGAATGAGATGCTCCTGTATCGAAAAGAACAGATGCCGGGTGGCAATTAACAAGGAGCGTACCGAGAACGACGTTGGGATCTTCTTGAGCCTCTTCCGCAGAAACACAATTAACATGGCCACGGGCAGTGGTGGCCGGCTTGGCGTAGAACACTTTCCCTGTCGGCTTGCCGCGGCCACCAATTTTTGCTGTCTGGT
>NW_025241116.1:0-3416 GCF_018294505.1 Triticum aestivum
CGACTATAAATGACACATTACCATGTTTAGGCCTAGGGGAAGGCATAGGAATTAGTTTGTAGATGATGGGTTGCGAGATTGACAGAAACCTAGACCCAAGTTTATAAATTGATCCGTAAGGGGCTGTTTTGGATCCATATGCTTAATGTTATGGTTAGATTTATATTAATTCTTCTATTTTAGTTGCAGATGCTTTTGAGAGGGGGTAATCACAAGTAGGTTGTTTGTTCAAGTAAGAACAACACCTTAGCTCCGGTCTACCCACATAATAACATATCAAAGCAGTGAATGCGAGTCTACGAATCATGATGAAAGTAACTAGATGAAATTTCCGTGTGTCCTCAAGAACGTTTTAATCACTATGAGAAAATACTTCCGCCTTATCCTTTGTAATAAAAAGGATTTGGCCACTTTGCTCCCCGCGTCTTATCCTTTGGTTACTTGTTACGAGTTATATCATTATCAAATTATCTGTCACAGCCATCTTACAACACTTGTAGAGAATAATTTGTTGAAAACAACTTATTGATTCCTCCCGCTCCTCGTTGGGTTTGACACTCTTACTTATCGAAAGAACTATGATTAATCTCTTATACTTGTGGGTCATCACAGGTGAGGAATCAGCGAGAAGTACAATACAACCTTTTGAGGATCCTTCTTTCTAGGCTTAAATCAGGGTTCCTTGCAATTTGGACACTCTGTTTTGTGCGCATACTCATTTTGATATATGATGCCATCACTTATGCATGTGTGATATCTTACATGCGGCAAATCAAGAGGGCACGCGATCTTCTTCGCCTCATCGACACTATGAGGCAACAAATCCCCCCGGGAAAAACTTTATGTAAATATTCCAATGTAGCATCCAGACTTGCGCCTATGCTCTTGATGTTTGCCTTGATGTCTAGAAGTTTGAGCATGATGTGCAAGCAGGTGGGCTTGGGATCGCAACCTTCATACAGTGGGGTTTTGATGTCTATTTCTGGTTGCGCCAACTTGAGAGCCTCTTTAATAGGAACTCCCTCGTTAGTCGTCTTCTTCCGAAGCAAATCTTTAACATGATGGTCCTGCAACATTGAAGCCAACGACATCTCCTGCGTGGAAGTATGATCATTTCTAGACTGATGATCCTCTTCATGTTTGGATGGCATTTTCATCATTTTTTCCTCCTTGCGTATGTTCATTGTTTCCTCCTTCTGGCACATCTGCTCCATCGAAAGGGTTTTCCGCTTGTACATGATCCTCCGCTCCTTCATCATCGCTAACATCCTCCTTCTCCTCCCCATGCTTTGTCCACCGCGTATAACCTGGAATGAAATCATGATGGAGCAAGTGCGCCATCACGCTGCCTTCGAATGGGTTGTGGAAAACTCCATTTTTGCACTTCTTACATGAACATAATATATGCACGTCACCCTTTTGTATCATATTTCCCACGGCAAAATTGAGGAAGACATTCACACTTTGATCAATATTGAATCTTTCAATAGATCAAGCAGCCTGCAAAAGGGTATAAGTAAAAAAAGAATTATAGTATGTATTACCAATGAGGTCATAAAAAATTTCGGCATGCCATTTGGTAAAAGTGAGACATATTGAGTGCTAGAAATTTGACGGAACGGAAACGAATCAACTTTTGCCAAAACATTGGCAACTCTCTAGACATTCCCTGCAATAAGAAACATAGCACGAGACAATTCGCGAGCAACACAATGTAATTTATATGGCAATCACACACATATCCATCCATATCATGCATATAATTAACGAGAAGTTAGTTATATTTACCTAAAGAGAGACGATAAGATTATCTCGAGCTAGTCGTCGATCAATCGCACGGCCGACCGACCATGTAGGTTGGTGGGCGCCATTAATGGAGAGTGGTGAAAAATGTAATGCAAGTGTGTGAGCAGGTGGAGGAGAGAGCTAGCTTAGGGGAGTATGTGTGGAGGCTAACAAGCTTAAACATCACCTAGCTAGATCTAACTACCTAATTTAAAATCATGAGAAAGAATTTGGTGTTTTCTCACAAACAAGAGAAGAGAGGAGGAAAATGAAGAGAGAGGAAGAAGAAGAGAAATAGCTAGATAGGGATGAATAAGCTAGGTTCACATGTGAATAGTGTTGGTACGTAATTAGTGGCATTCCGGACATAGCCAATGCCACCACTACTACATATATTCGTGGCGTGGGAACGTTAGCCACATCGGTGTTAAGTGGACCGGACAAAGCGCCCTGAAAGTGGACCCGCAAAATATGTCGGTGGCATCATGAAAACTACCACACCATAGCTATTAACTTTAGTGCTGGTGTTGGATGGTTTTGCGACGTCACCACTAAGTTACGCCTGGTTAGAATGTTGGGTCCCACATACAAGTGTCATCCAAGAAAATTCCAACGCAACCACTAAGGCATAGTGATGACATACGAAATATGCGACAAAACTACTATTTGAAAAAAGTTAGTGTTGGTGTTGATTAAAAATGGTGCGCCACCAACTAAAGTTGTGGCTACCCATTTCTCTGAAGGAAATATGCCCTAGAGGCAATAATAAAGTACATGCAAACGAAGTAACGCCTTAAGCAAGATGACATGATGTAGACAAAGTAAACCCAATCAATATAAATAAACCCTGTCATTTTATCCTTAATGAAGAAAATACAAATATGTGTCTTGTCCCCTACTATGTCAACGGGATATAGAGCACCACAAGATTGAAACTCGTTACAAAGCACCTCTTCCAGTGAAAATAAATCAATCTAGTTTGCCAAACTAAACGGATAGATCAGAGAGCATTGCAAAGCTATAACAATCGTGAATAATAAAGTTCAGAAAAGACTCAATTACTTTCAATGAAGAATCTGATCATAAACAAACAATTCGTCGGATCCCAACAAACACACTGCAAAAAAAGATTACATTGGATAGAACTCCAAGAAGTTCGAGGAGAACATTGGATTGAAGATCAAAGTGAGAGAAGAAGTCATCTAGCTACTAGCTATGGACCCGTAGATATGTGGTAAACTACTCATGCATCATCGGAAGGTGGAAAGGATGATGTAGAAGACATCTCTGATCGATTCCCCCTCCGACAGAGTACCGGAAAAGGCCTCCAGATGAAATCGCGGAAGAACATAACCTTGCGACTGAGGAAAAAGTGTTCCCAGTGGCTCTCTGGGGATTTATAGAAGTGGAATTAGGTCAGACGGAGCCTCATGGGGCCCACAAGGTAATAGGGCGCCCCCTCGGCGTGCCCTGTTGCCTTACCGTCTCCTCGTTCGTCGTCTGGTCTCCTCCTGAAGCTTCTAGGGTCTCTCTTGTCCAGAAAAAGATCGTCAACAAGTTTCGTAGCGTTTGGACTCCGCTTGATACTGATTTTTTGAAAAAACAAAAACAAACAAAAAACAACAACTGGT
>NW_025241117.1:0-3416 GCF_018294505.1 Triticum aestivum
TACCCTTAATGTACTTAATCACATATGGGAAAGATTTAATAAATTCACTCCATTTTGCATGACGCTTGTTCAATTTAGTTTGACCTTTTAAGTACTTAAGCGTTTCATGATCGGTATGGATGACAAATTCATGAGGTCTAAGATAATGTTCCCAAACATGTAGGACACGCACTAAAGCATACAATTCTTTGTCATATACGGGATAGTTAAGTTGAGCATCGGAGAGTTTTTCACTAAAATAAGCAATGGCTCATTTTTCTTGCATCAAAACTCCGCCAATTCCGGTACCACTTGCATCACAATGAACCTCAAAAGTTTTGTCAAAATTGGGCAAAGCAAGAATCGGAGCATGAGTAAGCAAAGACTTGAGCTCATCAAAAGCGGTTGATTGCAAAGTTCCCCAAACAAAAGGAGTATTCTTCTTGCTCAAGGCATGCAAAGGAGCGGCTATTGTGCTAAAGTTTTTCACAAATCGGCGATAAAATCCTGCAAGGCCAAGGAAACTACGCACTTGTTGCAAATTGGTTGGTTGGGGCCAAGTTTTAATTGCCTCAATTTTAGTTTCGTCAACATGAACTCCTTTTGAAGAGACAACAAATCCCAAGAAAACCACTTTGTCAACACCAAACGTGCATTTTTTCAAATTTGCATAAAGGCTTTCCTTGCGAAGGGTTTGCAAAACAGATTTAACATGATTAATATGGTCTTTCATTGTTTTGCTAAACACAAGAATGTCATCAAAGTAAACCTGATAGAGGCAAAGGTGTCCCGTCTTTCGATGAGATGATGGATATCGCTTTGGTGGCAGTCGACTTTGACGATCCGACTACGAACGTGCGAGGACGTCGCGCCTTAGCAATCGCTAAACCAACTCCGAGAGGTTATTGACCACGCCGGAGCACGATCAACCAGACCACGAGGGTCTGTTTCCTGCGAGCAAACGAAGAAAAAGCAAGAAACTAAGATTGCAATCTGGATATTGTGAATATAAGATGAAAGCTTTATTGATCAAGGTGGGGTTCTGTGACGCCTTTGTCTGGTCATTGAACACAAACGAACTACGCGAAGTTGCAGCTATGGCGAACTTTGGGTTTTGTTTAGATTAAAAGTTCGCCATAGCTGCAACTTCGCGTACTTCGTTTGTGTTCAACGACCAGACAAAGGCGTCACAGAACCCCACCTTGATCAATAAAGCTTTCATCTTATATTCGCAATATCCAGATTGCAATCTCAGTTTCTTGCTTGTTCTTCGTTTGCTCGCAGGAAACAGACCCTCGTGGTCAGGTTGATCCTGCTCCGGCGATTGCTAAGGCGCGACGTCCTAGCACATTCGTAGTCGGATCGTCAAAGTCGACTGCCACCAAAGCGATATCCATCATCTCATCGAAAGACGGGACACCTTTGCCTCTATCAGATGTTCACTAAAACGGTCATAATTTTTTCATTCGGAGTCCGTGTCGGACCCACAAGTACTCAAACTGCTCGCGACGAGCGCGCGAATCCAGAAAATACTCCCCGCTTTCACTAGGAGGCCCGGAGTGCCCTCAAATACGTCCTTAAGCAGGACTTTTTGGCCCTGAAAGTCAAAGAACATCATTCGTCGTTGTTTTTCAGACAAGTTTCTGAACCTATTGGCACTTCCTTTTGAAGGAAATTCGAGAGATTATGTTGCTTATAGACATTAGCCCCCCTGGTAGGGACAAACGTACCTTTCTGCAGATGCTCTATGATCCGGGCAATCTCATTTGGCCGTAAATTGAAGAAAATCCAGTGGGTATATGCCTTATTCTCTTTGTTTTCGCCGAATGGCATGCTGTAACTCACGCGCATGAAAGCCAAGAACAAAAGGGCATTCCGGCATCGGACAATATATATGTGGAGACGATATCTCCTCTATAGAGGACAAGAAATTTTGGGGCAATCAGGCAAAACGCGCACGAGAAATTGAAGTAGTTTCAAGGACTGCCATAGAATGGAGAGATGTTCACTAAAACGGTCATAATTTTTTCATTCGGAGTCCGTGTCGGACCCACAAGTACTCAAACTGCTCGCGACGAGCGCACGAATCCAGAAAATACTCCCCGCTTGCGCCAGGAGGCCCGAAGTGCCCTCAAATACGGCCTTAAGCAGGACTTTTTGGCCCTGAAAGTCAAAGAACATCATTCGTCGTTGTTTTTCAGACAAGTTTCTGAACCTATTGGCACTTCCTTTTGAAGGAAATTTGAGCGGTTATGTTGCTTATAGACATTATCCCCCCTGGTAGGGACAAACGTACCTTTCTGCGGATGCTCTATGATCCGGGCAATCTCATTTGGCCGTAAATTGAAGAACATCCAGCGGCTATATGCCTAATTCTCCTTGTTTTCGCCGAATGGCATGCTGTAACTCACGCGCATGAAAGCCAAGAACAAAAGGGCATTCCAGCATCGGTCAATATATATGTGGAAACGATATCTCCTCTATAGAGGACAAGAAATTTTGGGGCAATCAGGCAAAACGCGCACGAGAAATTAAAGTACTTTCAAGGACTGCCATAGAATGGAGAGATGTTCACTAAAACGGTCATAATTTTTTCATTCGGAGTCCGTGTCGGACCGACAAGTACTCAAACTGCTCGCGACGAGCGCCCTAATCCAGAAAATACTACCCGCTTGCGCCAGGAGGCCCAAAGTGGCCTCAAATACGGCCTTAAGCAAGACTTTTTGGCCCTGAAACTCAAAGAACATCATTCGTCGTTGTTTTTCAAACAAGTTTCTGAACCTATTGGCACTTCCTTTTGAAGGAAATTCGAGAGATTATGTTGCTTATAGACATTAGCCCCCCTGGTAGGGACAAACGTACCTTTCTGCAGATGCTCTATGATCCGGGCAATCTCATTTGGCCGTAAATTGAAGAAAATCCAGTGGCTATATGCCTTATTCTCTTTGTTTTCACCGAATGGCATGCTGTACCTCACGCGCATGAAAGCCAAGAACAAAAGGGCATTCCGGCATCGGACAATATATATGTGGAAACGATATCTCCTCTATAGAGGACAAGAAATTTTGGGGCAATCAGGCAAAACGCGCACGAGAAATTGAAGTACTTTCAAGGACTGCCATAGAATGGAGAGATGTTCACTAAAACGGTCATAATTTTTTCATTCGGAGTCCGTGTCGGACCCACAAGTACTCAAACTGCTCGCGACGAGCGCGCGAATCCAGAAAATACTCCCCGCTTGCGCCAGGAGGCCCGAAGTGCCCTCAAATACGGCCTTAAGCAGGACTTTTTGGCCCTGAAAGTCAAAGAACATCATTCGTCGTTGTTTTTCAGACAAGTTTCTGAACCTATTGGCACTTCCTTTTGAAGGAAATTTGAGCGATTATGTTGCTTATAGACATTATCCCCCCTGGTAGGGACAAACGTACCTTTCTGCG